>NC_068281.1:45539783-45839783 GCF_025860055.1 Xyrauchen texanus | reverse complement strand
CATAGGGCGTATGTCTAAATATGGACTTGCTATCACTTGCGCTAATCTTACGTGAACGGGCGTATGATCAAATATGGTCTCACCATTTTTCATGCCACAAATGTCACTTTCTTTCTAAGAAATCTATGCAAACAACATCTATCTTAACATGTTGCACAACTATTGCCATAGAATGTGTGTTTCTTCAACTTACCATTTTTTGTTTCAAAGTTATTAGCGTTGATGTGGGAGTAGGTAGTAGCGCATAACCTCACTTTCCAAAATCCGGAAAGACACTGAAGTTTGAAATGCTCTGCGCAACTTCTGATTGGTCAGATGCCATGGTGTGACTATCAGTGACATAGCCTGATCTTCGCTGATTGGCTAGGAGAAATCTATGTGCTCATATGACAACACAAACAGGCGGGGGGGGGGTGTCAGTTTGAATGCTCGATTAAGTTACCCAATAAAAGGGTCTTTTCTTAACCTTAGAGGTTACCAAAGCACTATACACTGTGTCCTAATCACCCTTTCACACTCACACCATGCAAGGTGCTAGCCTTGGGAGCAACTTGGGGTTCAGTGTCTTGTCCAAGGACACTTCGGCACGTGGAGTCGTGTGGGCCGGGAATCGAACCGCCAACCCTGTGATTGGCAGCCGACCCGCTCTACCAACTGAGCCACAGTTGCCCCTGCCCCTGTTTATGTAGTTATAATCAAAAGGTGTAATCATTGTGTTTTTAAACCATGTGCATTTATTAAGATTGTTATATATATCATAAATGTTGCAGGTCATTTTGTGTATTTGTCCCCTGAGGTATGACTGAGAGTCTGATTTCTGTCAGGAATGCAGTTAACAGTATTTACACATTTAGCCTAGTTCTCAGAATACAAATACACATGTTAGTTGTCACTATTTAATTGATCAAAGTAAGAGTTTTATTGTGTTATGTTTTAGGTCATTAATTACTGACACAAATACATTCTTAGCATTCATCACTAAAAGTGTATACTTCTGCAAACTTGGCTCTGTTGTATTTGGACGTATTGTCCTCTCATCATGTTTGTTCCAGCTGGATAAGGTTAGTGTCCCAGTGAAGTTCTCAACCTTGAGAGAAATGTTGTGTTCTGTCTAATTATGTAATTGCCTATAATTACTGTTGTTTTTGTAATCTATGTAAGTTTGAGGTTAGATCCTCAACTCATTTTCTGTTTCAGTTTTTGCCTTTGGAAATGTGGAGAACTTTGTCTTCAGTAAACTTCCATTTCATTGATTGAAACTTCTACATTGACTCCTGGTCTTCTTTGTTCATACTGGTCTCTTTACTGAGTATAACTGTATTTCCTTACAGTAAATGGTGGAGAATGCTGGCACATTTCATGCAGCCTTTGATCAACATTGTTGAACTAGTTTATTTATTTTATTAGGGTTATCTGGTGGAAACAATTGAACAAGACAGGTGCAAGGTTTTTCCAAGACTATGAGGCCTACCGGTTCAGTGTTTCCACACAGATAAGGGGCCCCAAACTCAGTGGCAGAAAAGATTAGGCAGCTGAGAAATATTCAGAAATGTGCGCACTAAAATCAGTTATAGGGATGGTTGAATTATATACAGTTTTTGTTACAAATTTGAGACCAATATTTTACAATGTTCTAGTGTTCTTTCCATGGTGCCTCTTCACTACTAATTTCTTCTGTTTAAATTTGACTTATTTTTCTCTTAGCTTACAAGGTTTTTTGTGTTATTTGATCTGATAGAATGGACATTTCTTCTCCTGAGAGCAAGAAAGAGATTAAATATTCCTAAGAAATTTCTTTGACTTTATTTAAACAACAACAAAAACAGATTGGGAATAAGTTAATAATAAGATGAAGGGTTACAAAATAGGTGTTGGAAATGTAAAGTTTTGCATGAACAGAAGGCTAAAGTAAGTGTTATTGAATGAAAAGAGAATGTTGAGAAAGAAAAGAAAAGTTTGTATTTTATTAAAGATTTGAAGGTGCTACAGTTGTAGATGTATGTTGTTTGAATGGTCAAAGTAGGGGATGATAGGAGTGGGTTCAAAGTTCTGAAAGAGGTTTTCTTGAAGATGGTTTAAGATGAGAAAAGTTTGAAGGAAGCCCTTAGATTGTCCCATTTATATTTTATATGCAGTACAATAATGTAATGGAGCTTAGTTTGCTTGATTACGCATATACATTTATGCGGGTATGTGTGTGGTTTTCTAAAACACAGAAAATAATGCAAAACATAAGTATATACAGTGCAACAATCGCAATGAATACAATAACAGCAATCACTAAACTCAAATAAATTAATACAAATGATTCATATATAACAGAAGAGAAAATGTGCCATTATATATATGCACTCTGTATTGCTTTTACAGAGAAACTGAAACCTGACACCCAATCTATGAGCGAGCCACTCTGTATAATGTGTTAGAGCGCATGAGCTCACTGAGTTGTTTATCACTCAAAGAAGCGTATAAATACAACAATTTCCCACATAAATGAAGATTGTAAATACCTGTGAAGTAATCTCTTAGGTATAATAACAATATTACTGATGAAAACCCCAAGCAAATATACATGGATTTTTTTTTTAGAAAGTTATATAAGGTAATCACCTGTACTGGTGTTTTAAATAATTCCCGTAAACTTTCACAATATTACCAAACAGGGAATGAGCATAGCGTACATGAGATATAAAACAGCCGAATACATTCTACTTACTTAATAGTCACGCACACAACTTTCAGCAAAGACAAATTGTATTAAGAATAAAACTTGCATCTGTCTGCATCCCTTTCGGCTCAGCTCAGTTTAGGGGTGGAACTGATCACAGCTCATCACTTTCTAAACGCTGATTGCATGATCTGGACAGTTCTGTATGCGGACCAGTGTAGAACTGTGAAAATAGGACTAATAAAAACATAGTATTGAAATAATAACAATGGCCTTTTTTACTGCCGCCTCAGATTTCTGGAAGGAAATGTGCACAATAACAAAAAAGGTCTACAACTTAAATACCATTAACAATAGTTTTACTTTAATCAGGTATGGCAGGTAGTTGTGTAAGATGTGCAACTGGGCGTGTGTACAGTTTCTCTCCCACCTTAATTTGGGCTGTTCTCACTCTGTTGTCTACTCCAGGGAATACCTTTGACACCTGACCCATCAACTAGAGTGCTCTGGGCAGCTGAGGGTCAACAATTAGAACTACAATGCCAATTTGAATATTTGATTTCTCATCTTGCCACTTTTGGCGAGTCTGTAGGTTAGGAAAGTAATACTTCAGGAAATGCTTCCAGAAGTGATCAGCCAATACCTGACTGTGGCGCCATCTTCGTCGACTGATCTGTTCAGACTTCAGGTACATTATGGGAGGAAGTGATGAATCTGGACGCCCCATAAGGAGGGAGTTTGGTGTGACAGGGTCCAGATCAGAAATATCAGATGATGTGTAACCCAGTGGCTTGGAATTTAAGATACCTTTGATCTCCACTAGCACAGTTTGCAGTACTTCAAAGGTAACAGACTGGGCACCAAGAGTTGTCAAGTAGTCAAGGCTTGTTTTAGTGAGCAAATCTCTCGTTCCCAAACAACACCAAAGTGAGTTGAATTGGGGGGATTAAAACAAAATTGAATTTGCTGGCTTGCCAGCTCTCTCTGCAGTTCAGGGGCGAGAGCTGAGAACGCCTCTTTCAGTTCTCTTTCTCCTCCTTTGAAATTAGTGCCCTGATCAGATAAGAGCTCAAAAGGTTATCCTCATCTTGCTATGAAGCGTCTGAGTGCCATGAGAAAGGAATCAAAGTCAAGGCTATGTAGGAGATTGATGTAAACTGCCCGGATGTTTAGGCACTTGAACAAGATGCACCACTGCTTTTCATTTCTTCGGCCTACCTTAACAGTATAAGGACCAAAGCAATCCACTCCTGTTGAATAAAAGGCAGGCTTGAATAAACGTAATCGGGCTGTTGGTAGGTCTGCCATTTTTGGTAACTCAGGGTTTCCCCTCCATTTCTGGCACTCCACAAAAATGTGTTGGCACTGCTTGATGGCTTCTCTGCCACGAAGAATCCAGTATTTACGCCGATGTTCGGTTAAAACTCATTCGCAACCTGGATGGTGGAGTTGAGAACCATTACTCTGTATGAGAAGCTTAGAGACAGGGTGTTTAGGATCTAGAACAATAGGGTGTGCTGTATCTGGATCTAAGTGAGGGCTATAGCATAAGCAACCTCCAACTCTGATTAGTTGCATTTCAGGGTCAAGCTCAGGGGCTAGAGTCTTTAGCTGGCTGTTTCTGAGAAGTGGTTTACCCGCTCTTAATTGTTCCAATTCAGAAGGAGAGCATTCCTGCTGAGCTTGCTGTAGAACACTGACAGTTGCAGCTGTCTAGTGTTCAGCTGTAGGATTACTGCCAGCCGCCCTGTGACAGGCCCTGGATTGAAGGAGCTGTTCAAATGTCTTATACTGACTGATGTCAGGGAATAATGAACTGGTGGTGAAACAGGCAAGAAAACAGGCTGCCGTTTTACGGAGCTCCATATCATCTGCAGTCACAGGACATGAGATTTCTGGCCACATATTTAAAGGATCTTTCCCTGATACCACCGGCTTTCGGATCCCAGCTCATAAAGACTTTTACCTTTTGTAATATCATACGCTGAATTAAGGGTAGATGGCACATAATGGCAAGTGTGCTACTCTGTGATATCTTGAATCTCAGAAACTTGTGTACCAACAAACACCTTAAATCGACAAGAGTCTGATTTAAGCCAAGTAAGGACTGTGTTGGAGTCAGTCCACAGAATGATTTGGCGAATGGATAGGTTCAACTCCATTCTGACTACTTTAGCGAGTTGTGCTCTAGTCAATGCTGCACAGAGTTCCAGCTGGCGAATCGATTGTTGTTTTTTAGGTGCCACTCATGATCTAGCAATAAGAAATGCCACCTCTACCTCTCCCTGATGATCCTCTGTGTGGAGGTAAGCAACTGAGACATAGGCCCTTTCAGAGGCATCACAGAAAATGAGGATATCTTGCTGGCTCATGTTAGTGTCTTTAGCTGGGCTGGTATAGCACCTAGGAAGAACAATATGCTGTAGGTTTGGCAGTTCTTCCTCCCATTCTGTCCAGGTCTGCTTGAGATCTGTGGGCAAGTGTGGGTCATCCCAGTCTCTTTTTTATCCCACAGGTGCTGCACTATGAGCTTAGCTCTGGTAGTGTAAGGGATAAGATGACTAGCCAGAATTTTGTAAAAACTACGACGTCACTGGACTTCCTGTTGCTGATGGCACGCTGCATGACTGTTTGTAGCCTGCTTAGCATTGCTTATTCTTATTCTCATACGTTCATCGTTTTATCCTTTGTCATTTTACCACGTTTCAGGTTTTTCTGCTTTTCTACTGTTTCACCTGTATGTATTTTACCTGTTGCTGCTGGCACCTAGCTCGAGTCTGTGTTTGTAGCCTGCTAGATTTTTCGCATCGCTTATATATCTGTTTTCAGCCTTTAATCCTTAACATCTGCCATTTTTAAGCATGCATCGGGTTTACCCTCGCATTATTCTCTCATTATTCAACTGCGTGCATATTCCACCTGCATCTGCTTTCTATTTTTATCGCAATTAAACTGTATGCATTTTTCAGTGCGCACCCGTTTTGCTCCTCTGTGTTACAAAGATTATTGGATCAATCTCAAACACCCCTTATCAAGAACAACCAACAACAGCAAACAATTGCTTGAGGGATTCACATCAATCTCAAACCCTCATGTTATTTCTTCCTGCATTGCATGTCACATGTTTACAATAGCCTCCTCCATCAGCAGTGAGGGATTCACATGTGATAAATGTAAAGAATTAGTCAGGCTGACGGAGAAGGTTAATGAGTTAGAGACACGCATCCGAACGCTTGCGGAGGTCAGTGAGAAATAGAAGCCGGTAGATACTGTTTCGGATGCGAGTAGTACAGAGAGCAACAAACACGCTTTGGTTCCGGCTGTAGAGCCCCCGCAGTAGGGCATTTGTGTGACGTCTCGGCGGCATACTCGCTCAGCAAAGAGACATCACTCTCCTGTTCTTGTTAGGGTTTCCAATCGATTCTCCCCACTCAGTGATTCACCCACTGAGAATCATGTTGAAAGAGCCCTTGTTATTGGTGATTCTATTGTAAGGAACGTGGAAATAGAGACTCCAGCCACTATTGTAAATTTAATTTCGGGTGCCAGAGCGTCTGACATCAAATCAAATTTACAAGTGCTGGCTAATGCTAAATGTAGATTTTCTAAAATTATTATTCATGTTGGCACTAACGATGTCCGGCTTCCCTTTAAAGAGGTGTGTGAATTTGCGAAAATGATGTCAGACACTTTAATATGCTCTGGTCTCCTCCCTGCTAGTCATGGTGATGAGGTTTATAGTAAATTAGTGTCACTGAATGGCTGGATGTCTGAGTGCTGTCTGAAGAACAAAATAGGATTTATAGACAATTGGAAGAGTTTTTGAGGTAAACCTGACCTGCTAAAGAGACGGACTCCATCCCTCCAGGCAAGGTGCCGCTCTCCTCTCTAGTAATTTGGCACATAGTCTTAATAATGATAGTATTTGAATAACAGCTGCACAGGTCAGGAAGCAGACAAACTGTTTAATCCGAATGTCTAATAGCTGCCTTGAGACGTCACACAGGTCCCATAAACTACAACACATAGAGACAGTATCACCTAAATATCTCACAGAGACTGTGTCTGTTCCCCAAACTACCAACCACAAAACCCTCACTAAATCATTTAAACAAAAATTATTAAGGTCAAAATTGAACAACACAAACAAATGAAATATAAACATCATATATAAATAGGGCAACTAAACATTAGATCTCTTTCTACCAAAGCACTAATTGTTAATTAAATGATTACAGATCATAGATTGGATGTGCTCTGTTTGACTGAAACCTGGCTTAAACTGGATGAATATATTAGTTAAATTGAATCTACTCCCCCAGGTTATTGTTTCACACGTAGCTCAGACATGTATGTCACCCCCATATAAGGTAAAGAACTATTTCATTGGTGGGGTCCAGTGGAATGTGGTTTTCTGGACCATATAACAGAACGCTGAAACAATAAACGTTGAAGAGAGATTTGATAGCATTGGTACTCTGTGTCATTTCTTTCTACCCTCAGCTGAGCCGTATCGAGACGGGGATTGCAGATCAACAAAATAAATTAAATACATTAGATGACAAAATTATCTAACACTAATAAACTTTCAGATCTATCTCATACTCTTAATAAACCCCAAAGCCCAGAAGAACTTGATGAAATAACATAAAATATAAATGCAGTCTTCTCTAGCACTCTTGATAGTGTTACCCTTCTTCGATTAAAGAAAATTTAAGAAATAAGCCCTGCACCATGGTACAATGATCACAATCATGCTCTCAAGAGAGGAGCTCGGAAAATGGAGCGCATGTGTAAGAATTCAAAATTAGAAGTATATCGTGGTGCATAAAATGTTAGTGTCTGTAGCTACAGACAGGCTCTAAAAGCTGCCAGGTCAGCATATTTTAGTAAACTCATAGAAAATAACCACAACAATTCTAGGTGTTTATTCAGTACTGTGTCTAAATTGGTTAGGAATAAAGCCTCAACAGAACCAGATATTACATCGCAGCACAAGAGTAATGACTTCATGAATTTCTTTACAGATAAAATTATGGAATTACGCAATAATTTATCATAGCACCTCAGAAAACAGTGTCCAATAGTTTTCCTCACGTGCACATGAAGAGGCAACAAAATGTATCGAAACATCAAAAGCCACAACATGTTTGGTAGATCCAATACCAACTAAGCTCTTAAAGGAAGTATCTCCTGTAATTTCAGAACCTCTTTTTAATATTATTAACTCCTCACTATCCTTAGGACATGTCCCAAGAAACTTTAAAATGGCAGTTATCAAACCACTTATTAAGAAGCCACAACTTGATACTGGAGAACTGGCTAATCGACCAATTTCAAATCTCCCGTTTATGTCAAAATACTGGAATAGGTAGTATCCTCCCAAATATGTTCATTTCTACAAAGAATTAGTATATATGAATAATTTCAGTCAGGATTTAGGCCTCATCACAGTAAAGAGACTGTACTTATCAGAGTTACAAATGACTTGCTCTTATCATCTGATCATGGCTGCATTTCTCTTCTTGTGCTTTTAGATCTTAGTGCTGCATTCGACACGATAGATCATGACAGTCTCTTGAATAGGCTGGAGAATTATGTTGGCATTTGTGGAGTAACATTAGCATGGTTTAGGTCCTATTGAGCAGACCGCTACCACTTTGTCTATGTAAATGAGGAATTGTCAAACCAAACAAAAGAAAAGTATGGCGTGCCACAGAGATCAGTTTTAGGGCCTCTGCTTTTCTCCTTGTATATGCTTCCCCTGGGAGATATTATCAGGAACCGTGGAATACGTTTCCACTGCTATGCTGACGATACACAACTTTATATTTCTTCAAAACCTAATTGTTTTCACAATTCTCCAAATTAGCAGTGTATCAATGAAATAAAAGATTGGATGGCCAGAAATTTCCTTCTACTCAATTCTGACAAAACAGAGGTACTAATTATTGGATCAAAAAAACTCCAAAAAATGATTTGACTCTCGATGGATGTACTGTTACATCATTTCAACAGTGAAGAACTTGGGTGTTATATTTTATAACAATCTGTCCTTTTAATATCAAATTACCAAATTAAATAATATTATTATTATTTAATATAAAATTATTATATTTTTGTAGAACAACATTCTTCCACCTAAGAAATATTGCTAAATTACAGCACATGCTCTCTTTGATGATGCCAAAAAACTAATTCATGCATTCATGACCTCAAGACTAGATTATTGTAATGCATTACTGGGAGGATGTCCAGCAAGATCAGTAAATAAACTTCAATTGGTTCAAAATGCAGCAGCCAGAGTGCTAACGAGAACCAATAAATATGATCATATTAGCCCCATATTATCATCGTTACATTGGCTACCTGTTAAATTTCATATTCATTTTAAAATTTCTGTTAACTACGTACAAAGCTTTGAATGGTCTAGCTCCGCAGTACTTGAGTGACCTTCTACCATGCTATATTCCATCATGTTCATTACGATCGCAAAATTCTGGCCTGTTAATAGTTCCTAGAATATCAAAATCTACAAAAGCAGGTCGTTCCTTTTCACTCCTAAACTATGGAATAGTCTCCCTAACACTGTTCGAGATGCAGACACACTCCCTCAGTTTAAGTCTAGAGTAAAGACTCATCTATTTAGCCAGGCATACACCTAATTTATCCTTCAATTAGGCTGCTTTAGTTTAGTCTGCCGGAACCAGAAACCAGAAACATTGATCATGATCTATAACTCTGCAATAAATTGAATGGCATCTATGCTTATATTATTTAATTTGTTTCCCTGTCTCAACCTCGGGACTCCTATACTGAGGTCACCAGAACCGGCTGGATCCAGCTCAATTCCTGCTTCGTGTTGGACTCCACTGCTATGTGTTACTGTGTGATGATAACTAAATGCAGCCGGTGCCAGACAAACATCACTTCAGTCTATTATGATGGACTTCAGGGGATGAACTGATGCCAACTCCAACCATAAGACATGGGATACTTCATATGCCATTGCCACTTAATTAGTTTAATAATTTAAAAGTTCCAGCTTAACTGCATATCCTGCCTGTTTCAGTATCAAGATCTCTGCGGTGTAGGCAGCTGTTTGCTCTGGATCTTTAGCCAGCTTCCTCTCAATTGCTGGTAGCTGTGGGATGACAGCCTCCTGAGGGGCCTTCAAGTGTGGCATGTTCTTAACATGCAAAAGCAAGGTTGCATATCGCTTAACTTTATTCACTTCTACTCTCGTCTTAGTTTCCAGGAGTTCTATCGCTTCCTGGTCTTGGATCGGGTACTCATCTTTTTACTTTGCCATGGAAGCACATCCATCTGCCAGAGTCTCTCTGCTTATGCAGCATTATGCATAAGCAGATAATGCAGCAGTCCCTCGTCTCTCGTTGGAAAGAAATCCACGCTCTCAACTTGAAGAGCTTGTTGTCCAGAGATTAAATGTTTCCCAGTAGAATACTGGGTAGCGGGGGGCGATTTGTGCGATGTCTTACTCTGATGAGAACGCCGGCTCTTTTTCCCCTTTTCCTTACGCTTTTCCGTGGCCGGCTGCCCAGACAATTTGGAATTTGAAGTACGGTTTTCGTATTTAATTGCAGAACCAATGTCCAGAAGCGTTTGTCTGTCGTATACAATAAGGCAGACATCATCCAAGACAAAAAAACAAAAAACTGTAAACAAAACAAACAAAAAACCGCAGTGTTGTCAGAGCTCACAACGCAGCAGCCATACTCTGCGCCATCTTGAGTCGTCTAAGAAGAATAACAAGTAATAACCTAATTTATCCCTGATTGTAACAAGATGTGTGTGTGTGTGCGCACGCGTGCGTTCGTTCATTCTGCGTTGTGTCTGGTTTATTTGTAATAAAAAAAATAACTGACCAGTTCAGGGGTGTGTTTGTTTTGCACTCTTGATGTTTGGTAGTCTCACCCCTTCATGTCTGTGTTTTTCTTCATTGTGGCTGATTTTATATAATAAAGAATGAAAATAAATATATGTGATTTTTAGGGTTTCCCATTCATTTCTTATGGCAGTCACTTTTGATCGGTAACAGTACAAGTTTTTTTTTCTACCACTTAGACTGAACGAATCAATTCCAATTTCTTTGTTTGTGTTCAGATATCAAATGGACAAAGTCACCAAGTCTCGTTCCCATCAGATAAAGGAAACCAGTTTTATTGAAGAAACAACATTTATTTCAGTCAAAAATGACAGAAGAGTGCATGAGGGTTAATGACCACCCATTGACATTTGACATTTGAGTATCTAAAACCTCAGAGATAAAATTCTGGACTCTCAACCAGAATTCTTGAATCTTAGCACTGAACCACTGTCTCCAAGTCTCCATATTCCAACAGACAACGCCAGTAGGTAGGTGTGCCTTTTAAACAATGCTTAAACAATCTAGAGGGAGTGGAGTAGAAATGATGCGATATGCAAAATCTTAAATGAATAAGGTGTCCTCTTGCATCCTTAGACATGGTTTTGAATCTTTTTTTTAATTCTCACTCCCCATCGTCCAATACCATGTTCAAATCTCTTTCCCATAACCCAGAGGCTCCATCACCAAAACTTGGAGCAAGTGCTTTCAATTTAGACCAGTTCACCCTGTATCCTGAAAATTTGGAGAAAAAAGTAATTTTGTGAAGGCTAGGTATAGATCTACTTAGAGTCAGAGACAAATAATAATATTTCATCTGCATAGAGTAGAAGTTTATGCACCACACCTCCTGCTACAATACCAGGAAAATCATCCTCTTATTGTGGTTGTTAATGGTTCCAGGGCAAGACAGAACAAAAAAGAGGAGAGAGGACAGCCGAAAAAAACAACCCGAAATAAATCCATTAATTTGCACTGTTGTTTATAAAGTAACTTAATGCACACAATAAAAGTGTTCCCAAACCTGTACAGTTACAAAATCTTAAAAGGATATTCCCATTTCACCTAATCAAACACCTTCTGGGTGTCAGGTAAGATGACAGCAATCAGGGTTTGATCATTCGCTACTGACCACATAATATTTATAAAACGTCTAATAATATCAGAGAAACTACGACCACAAATAAACCCCAATTGATCTAAATGTACAGAATAGATGTAATTGCTTAACCCTTGTGCGTCAATTAAAAAAAGTGTTTTCATATATTTGAGGTTCAGTTACTTTAAGTGTTTATCTTCCTCCGCCATTATACAGACTCTGCCTCATTGCTCATTTTCAAAACGTACTGTTGTTATTTAAATTATGTTAGCTTTTTTATTTAAAGCAAATCTTAAGCAATCAAATACCTTCAAATTATATAAAGTTGCTTTTTAACCCAGTATTCTAATAAATATTCAAAAAAATAGCTCTGATGAATGAAAATCTTTGGCTTTCACGCTTGTCGGAACCTTGATGTAGAGTAGCGAGTTCTCTCCGGACCCTTTTTACTGGTGCACCGATGCGCAGATTTAAAATAATAATAATAATAATAATAATAATAATTTTCAAATAACAATAATGTATGCCATTAGATGGTTAAAATCAGAATATTTCAGATTTAAATTCAGAAGTCTACATTTGTTTTATCCAATAGTTTTTTCTTCTTTTGTGGAGCTTGTAAGCTATCTCTTAGCTGATTGGTTGCTTGTTCACCAAACTGATCATGGATTTGGAATTTGCATTGTGGATAAATATAAATGCTTAAAATAACATTAATTGATTGTGCTTTTATAATTAAAATAAAGTATCTTCTGTGGTATAAGTAATATATGTAACCCGACCAGCAAGCACAAGCTTCAAACTTTTACTGTTGGGTTATTGTGATGTGTTGTTTTTCTCATCGATGAATAAGGGCACACACATTTTCGGGTACTTGAATATATTATATATTAAATGTAATGTTTTATTTCAACGGAGAAATTGTGTTTCGCTATTAAAATACATATTTGTCATAGGTCTTTAGAGCTTAAGAAATTATGTAAATACCGTTTTCTGTTTGTTTTCCTCATCGCTGCTTAGTGTGTATCAAGAGAAAGCAACAACCGATCACCGTCTGTGAGACTGAGAGTATCAGAATAAAGTAGCACTGGATTTGTGTTTAGAAGTTAAGACTATACTTTCAGGGATCATTTCTATAGCATTTAACTTGGTAATGTGTTTCGAAAGTGTTTTGTCTTCCAAACCACGATGAAGACTTGTGATACTTTTTCCTGAGCGTGAATCGGATGTAGAGTAATGATTTAATCATATACTCTGCGTTATTGATGAACGTTTATCATCGCTTTTAGTGATGTTAAGGGAAGGAGTATGAACAGAGTGGTTATGATAAGTCAGTGAAAGTTATAGAAGAAAATAGTAACTTCAAATATAAAAGTGGTTATACCATAAATAACGAAGTTACATTAAAATATTGTGGAAAGCAATCTTACGGCATCAAATATTAGCATGTTTCTGAATCACTTAAATACTAATCTCTAATAACGTGTATATTAATTAGGATAGAGAGTAGAGGATGCTTATTATAAGATTTAAAATAGTAGGTCAGTTGTACTTTATAAAATAATGATCGATAAAGTGTTTACAGATAGTATTTATAATGATTTTACTGTTTGCTTGTTTGGAACTGAAGTGATTATTGAAGAATGATCATCTGAATCTGTTATAAAATTTATGAAGTTATGTCTCTTGTGTGAATTGTATATGTAATAATACTGTTTAAATGAAGTGTTGTGTTTATTTACTGTATATTATTAGTCTTGTTTTCATTAAGCGCACTGTTCAGTGTTTTTATAATGTCTCCTGATTTCCCTCATCAATAATGTTCAAATCTATCTTTACTATTTTGATGAATCTATTATAGTATCATGTTCTTAACCCTTGTGCATCAATTTAATAAAGTTACTCAGAAATCATTAGAGGACAAAAATGTCCTTGTCAAAATACTTCCATAATAATATTATTTATAAATATTATTTTCCACTTTCAATTAGTTTGTTTTTTAACCAACATCAGTACTGATCATATTTACCAAATATTCGTTCATTTTCAGGATTTTAACCAGTTGGTTTATATAATGCCACTGTTGTGTTTTATGAAAAACAAAAAATTAATTATCTTTCATATACTAATTGCTTATATATATATATATATATATATATATATATATATATATATATATATATATATATATTTATTATGATTATTTCACAATCTGGGATATGTCAATGATTAGCAACAACATTGATTTTGATGCATTATTATTTTTTGTGCAGTGTCAGATTTATAAAAATAACCTCACAATAAGAGGACAAAAATATGAAACTTACTTAGATTTCTTAACCAACATCAGTCCTTATCATATCTACCAAATATTAATAAATTTTCAGGATTTTAACACTTTAAATGCCAGTTTGTTTACATAATGCCATTGTTGTTTTTTACACACACACACACACACACACACACACACACACACACACACACACACACACACACACACACACACACACACTTCTCAATACACACATAAAAAACACACTCTGACATCCATACCAACACACCCACACAATTTTAGCTGCATCATTTATTAAATTGGCCTGCAGTGCTCTATAATACAACAAACAGAAAATAGGAAAAAAAGCATGTATTTGCTCCATAGGCTAAACATGAGAAACATTGCTCCATCTGGTGGAAAATATTATTATATCAAGGCTCCAGAATGAAAGCATAATATCATAGAAGTCTTGATTTTATGCTTTAATGGCACTGGGATGAAATATTGCAGTTTTAATGGGTTTCAATGGGGACATTTTTGTCCTGAATGTCCTGATTGTAACTATTTTGTGTACACAGTGTATTATAGATGGATTATAGGAGGTTGAAATTCCAAAATTTACCCCAAAAAATACACACCTTTGGCAAAATGTATGATGTTGGCATTAACACAGCCAAAATTTCCCAAAGGACGCACAAGGATTAATCAATTTTAGACAATATTTGTACATCTAAATGGATCAGAGAAATTGGACAATAAATCTTACATTCATTTGGGTCTTTATCTTTTTTAGAATGAGACTGATCAGGGCTTGTGTCAAACTCCTAACATAAGTGGAGCCAGTTCTGTGACATAAGATCTAAAAAATTCTGTGGCAAACCCATCCGGCCCTGGTGCCTTACCTGTTGGCAAAACTTTAATTACCTCAACAAGCTCCTCCAAAATAATATCTCAAAAGTAAAGAAAGTCTTTTTGATCAATCATCATTTTAGGAAGTTCTAATGGCTCTACAAAGTTGCTAATATTCTTACCGGTACACATAAACGTTGAGCTATAAAGATCGAAATGTAATTCTTAGGCTTTATTAATATCTGTGGCAGAAGTAAATAGATGGCCTCCAGAAGACTTCACTGAAGGAATGGTGGAAAAAACTATTTTATGTATCTGCCAAAGGGTTTCCCTGCTTTGTCCCCTGACTCAAAGTATGTCTGTCTTTTTTAATTTTATTTCTTATCAATATATTCATTATTTTCATATAAACAATTTACAGAATCAGTTCAGAATACAAGTAAACAATCTTATCTAATTACCTTTTCTAATCGAGCTATTAAGATTATTAAAAAACTTTTGTGGGATAGAAATCGGAAGAGTTTGAAAAATTTAGGAAGAACATTCATTTTTATGCAATTTATCCTGCCAATTAGTGATAACTTTAGTTAGTTCCATCTTTCCAGGTCTCTCTTTACCTTTTTAAGTAATGGGGAATAATTCAAATAATATGCTTCTTCCAACTTCATATGAATATTTTGTCCTAAATAAACAATCTTTTCTGAATTCCATGTAAAAGGGATGTTATTTAAGGGCATTTTCACTGCAGCCACATTCAGTGGCATCATAATATTTTATATCCAGGTATTTCTCTAAAGTTTTCCAATAATTGAGATAAGATGATTCAGGGTTAGTTAAATTTAACATAACATCATCCGCATACAATTATATTTTGTGTACATAGCCTCCTATCTCTAGCACAGTGATTGATTTGTGTGGGCATATTGCAATGGCCAGGGGTTCCACCGCTCGTGCAAAAAGTAGTGTAGATAGAGGACATCACTGTCTGGTTTCCCTTGACAAATTAAAGTGTGAAGATATATCGTTAGTACATTAGTACGGACGCTTGCCGATGGACTTCCATACAACATACGAATCATATCAATAAATTTAGGGCTGAAATTCTTTTTTTGCAAAATAGTTATCAAATAAGGCCATTCTACTCTGTCGAAATCTTTTTCTGTGTCCAAAGAAAGAGCAATCACCGGAGAATCTTTTTGTTTTTCAGAATCACATAATATTCGTAAGCCTCTGTATGTTATCAAAGGAGGATCTATTTTTAATAAATCCAGTCTGACCCATATGAACTAAATTAGGCAAAACCTGCTCTAACTGTAACACGGCCATTTTTTTGAGAATTTTATAGTCAGAATTAAGCAGTGAGATTGGTCGGTATGAGGTACATAGATCAGGGTCTTTGTCAGGTTTATCAAAATTGTAAAAAAATTAAAGCCTGATTTAAAGTATCTGGTCATTCTTCTTTACGAATTGCCTCCTTATACATCAAAAGTATCGGTTCGGATTCCTTTATTATTTTAATAAAAATCCATTAAGAAACCTTCCAAACCAGGTGTTCTACGTCCAGCCAGTGCAACAACTTCAAATTGAATCTCTTCTTTCGAAATTTCTTTCTCAAGTTCTTCTCAGTCCTAATCACAAGACTGGGATATCCAATTTGCATAAAAAGTTTTGGATTTCAGCTACATCTACTCCTTGCAACTTATACAGTATTTATACAAATCTAAGAATTCTTGGTTAATTAATTTATGGTGTTTAATACATTTATTGTCTGATGAACATATTGTAGTTATAGTTTTACTAATTTCGTCTTTTCTTATTTGCCACGCTAATCATTTCCAATCTTTCCCAATGCTCATAATACTTCTGTCGTGATCTGAGAAGTGCATTTTCTGCTTCTTTGGATGTCAAAATATTGTATTCCAATTTTTGGGATTGCAATTGTTGAAATAGCTGAGTATCTTTAGTCTTAAAATGTTCTCTTTCCATTGTTAATTTATTTAAAGTAATTGTAACCTATTTTGATATTGTTTTTTCTTACTGTACCCGAAGAAGATTTATTCCTGTTCGTAAGTTGTCTATATTATTATTTATGAAGCTCAACGCTTCAGAACTGTTCAATAAATGGTTCCTAAATCGCCAAAGCTTACAATTCAGCAATTGCAAAGAATGTTGCACTGAAATAAGTAAAGGGGCATGTAGTCATAATAAATTTTCCATTGCAGGTGCAATGTGGTGCTTTATAATGCTAGCTGCTGTTTCTTCATATCTGTTTCTTTACATTTGTTAAAGCATGCTTTTTCATCATAGTCACTCGTTTATTTTGCCAAACTTGTTGCACTACATTTGTTTGCTGTGACAAAAGATGTTTATCACAGTATGGTTTAGTGTAGAACAATAGAGTATACAAGTATACAGCATGGTGCAATATAAAATGTATATGCACGTAAAAAAACTTCACTGTAAAAAATAAACAACTGTAATTTTAAAGGAAATTACTGGCTACTAATTGCATTACTTTACAATAAGAAATGTAATTAAAATTAAGTCTGACTTTAACTGCACTAACAAAATTACATTATTCCCAGAACACTGACAGTTCTTCCAAAAACTGCATTGACTACATAACAAGAACTGATAACATAGAGGGAACTTGTGTCAGCTTGTTAATGTGTGTGTGCATTCATGAATGTATGCTGGCTTGTGAATGTGTATGTCTGTGTTTGCTTGTGAATGTGCATGTGTTTTGTGTGAGTACATTTTAACATAAAAATACACACAAAGTCTTTTCTCAGCAGAGAACAAACTTGATTGATGAATCCTTGATTCTTCTTGGATTTCGATCCCCTGTCAGTGTTGATGCCCAGGAAGCACCTATAAAGGCAAGACAAAAAAGTCAATTAAATATAGTGTTATATATTTTTAGTAATTTTTCTAAAGAAATGTGAGGATTTGCCTAGATTCCTTATATTTGTTATATTTTTGCAAAAGATGTACATCATCAGGATTTCACAGGTGAAGGGGCTGGCCTACTGATTAGTTGGATACATTCACTAACAATTGTTTTAATCAAAAGGTAATCAACACATGTTTAAACCATTTGTTAAACATTTTGTTAAGGTTCCCCTTCTGTCACTCACTCGACGTTGTGTTGATTGTAGTGACACAAGGGGTCTCTTCTGAGAGCCTCGCATACCTCTGAACTTGAGAAAAGGCCAATGTCAAATTGGCAGACAGAATTTGCATGTCCCGCCCCCGGACATATGGGTATAAAGGTGAGCGGGTGAGCGACTGTCAGACTGATTTTTTCTTCGGAGCCGAGCAGTTGTGTGATCAGCGAGCTGTGTGTCACACCAGGGGTGAAAATTTCATAAAAATGTTGGAGGGGACAATAAACACAACAATTCTCAAGAGCAATTTTTGAAGGGGACACCAAGGTTTTTTTTGTTGTTGCCCCATTTGCATTTGTATTATTTTATTTCATAAACAATTATTTTAAGAATATATCATTATATTAGTTACAATACACATATTTAAATTATATTTTAGGGGGGGACAACCCTCAGATATGGGGGGGTCCTGACCCCCCCCCGTGATTTCCGCCTATGGTCACGACTGCTTCACCCACCTCTGCAAGAGAGCTTTCTGTTGGATCTGACTCCGCATTCCAGCGGCTTTCTCCTAAAAAGAGTTTATTCTCCTCTAAAAGAGTTTTTTTCTGGTAAAAGAGCAACATACACACGCGAACAAGCTGTGTAGTTCCTGGATGTGGCCGGTACCTCTCCAGAACCAACGGTCATAGACATGGATGGCTCATGTTCTTACTGCGATGACATGACCCCCACCCCCACCTCAGCTACTCAGACCACATCTCTGTTATGCTAATTCCAGCATACAGACTGCTTGTCAGATGCACAAAACCGCTCCAGAAGCAGATGAAAACCTGGCCAGCAGGGGCCATCTCTGCTCTTCAGGACTGTTTTGAATGTACTGACAGGCACATGTTCAGGGAAGCTACAACATATGGCGACCTACCAACTTGGAGGAATACACAGCATCAGTGACCAGCTACATCAGCAAGAGCATTGATGATGTCACCTTCTCCAAGTATATCAACACACTCCAACCAGAAGCCGTGGATGACTGTGGAGGTGCATGTGCTGCTGAGGACCCGAGACTCCACCTTCAGAGCAGGCAACAAGGCTGCCTTAAGAACAGCGAGGGACAAACTGTCCCTGGCCATTAGAGAAGCAAAGCACGCACATGCCCAGAGAATCCACAATCACTTCAAGGACAGTGGCGTCACACGGCACACGGCACACGGCACACGGCACACGGCACGGCACGGCATCCAGGCCATCACCAACTACAGGACAACAACAGTCGCCTGTGACAAAGATGCCTCACTTCCAGATCCGCTGAATGATTTCTACACTCGGTTTGAGATGCAGAACGAAGTGGTGGTGAGGAAGACCACCCCTCCTCCCAATGACCAGGTGCTTTGTCTTACCGGCTGATGTGAGGAAAACTCTCAACCCACGGAAGGCTGCTGGACCAGACAACATTCCTGACAGGGTGCTCAGAGGATGTGCAGACCAGCTGGCAGATGTTCTTACCGACATCTTCAACATCTCTCTGAGCAGCGCCATCATTCCAACATGCTTCAAGGCCAAATTGCGCTGTAAAAGTAATTTAACTTACACTTACATTCAGCCTACACCAGCATGTATAATCCACATTAAGTTGAACTGAAATTGGAGCTGGCACGTCCAAAGATGCAAAACTAACTCTGACTTCTACCTTTATCTCCAGAAGTTATGGTTAATCGTTTGACATTCGGTTTCACTCTGGAGCTGACAATTTTACAACTATGTAATTAGCACAATTAGGGTACAGAATATATGAATATATCATACAGGCAGAAAACAGTGAATTCAAACGGTCAATGATAGTTGTAGCTGGAGAATTATGCCTAAAAATGCTCCGATGTGCTTTCTTTAACTAGTGTTTGTAAGGTACCATCTGAAAATTCCACTCACAGCACTAAAATGTCAGAGGTGTCCAAGTATTAAGAGTAAGTTATACACAATTTACTGTACAATCTTTAGAATGTGTAAATATTTTTTAAGGGATTAAGACAGAACATGCAAGGTAGTTGCATTGAACACTTGGCTACCAGTGACGAGCACATTTTTAGACTTTTCAGATGGTCTCTTTTGCACCATAAGCGAATAATTAATAAATATTAAACTTAAATTAAATTTGACCCTGCTATATTATTATGCAGTCAAAATGCATCGATGTTTTGTTTAAATATAATTTGTTTGGTCTATTTACTATGATGTGTAAAATGAGAACACCACTCTTACAATTCTACCATTCCAATTTAGAACCCCCCCAGAACCACCCTGCCTTAATGATGTACATCTTGACAGCAGTCTCCTTGGTGATCATGATTTCAAGTTCAATTACACTTTTGTGCATTTAGCACATGCGTCAAGTGCTAGGAAGTGTAATCGAGCTTGAAATCATGATCATGCCTAGTGACTGCAAAGATGTACAATGAAAAAGAAGTCATATTTTGGTCTGTTCTCACCCAACTGGATCATTTCAGAAGATATTGATTAAAACACTGGAGTCGAAAGCATTTCTTTTATGATGACTTTATCTCCTATTTAGAGCTTTAAATTCCTGGTCACCATTCAATTGCATTGTTTGGACCTACAGAGCTGAGATATTCTCCAAAAAATCTTTGTTTGTGTTCAGCAGAAGAATGGAAGTCATACGCATCTGGGATGACATGAGGGTGAGTAAATGATAAGAGAATTGTATTTTTGGGTGAGCTATCCCTTTAAACAACAGGGATTGTCAAACTACATTAAGTCAGACCTAAAGCTTGAATTATTAATGAATAAATTAGTAAATTGTCTGAAAAACTAACAAACAATAGAAACCTACACAGAAATTGTAATAGAACTCATTATAATGGTTATTATGTGGGTTTTAATGGAAACTGTAATAGAATTATCTCTTTATGCCACGTTAAGCGTTTTCCACGACAAGCAGTTCAGAATGTCCCGTTCGAGATACTGTAGTGTGACGTCACTCAAACATGGCGGCGCTCTGAGAGATTTGTAGAGTTCTGATAAACATTCATTTTAAAACAACTAAATGCAGAAATGAGTTAAATAAATGCACCATCTGATTCGTGTTTATAAATCCCGCAAATATTCTCATCATCCTAAACGAAGACTTGTTTGAACACGAACAGGAATAACTCCAGGTGTTTCAACTGAGATCTGCGGGATAAAACATTGTAAAATGATGTTTATTAAAGAAGAGAGTGAGGACATGAGTTATCCAGAATCATGCAGTTTAAATGTCATGAAAAATGAAGATACTGAGAAACAAAGAGGTTGGTGTCCATTATTTATTCACCATTTTAAATCGCAATATATGAAACAATAAAATCAGTGTATGTGCAGGATCTAAATTTCCCTTAATGCCGACAGAGATATTGTTGTGCATAAAGAATGCAAAAACCATAATAAAAGTTGAACAATTCTGTCACTTGGCATGTCACGTCCTGTACAGTAAAGGAAGTGGTAAAATACGTTTTTTGGTACAGGGGACGCATCAGGGTTTAAGTGGTACATGGGGACCATTGTATTCCTTTTGAGATTCAATGTTCCTCATTGATTTAGTTTTTGTATTTTTTTAAGCTCAGAAATAGTTGTTCTCATTCTAATGCATGGTGAACAATTTTCTGAAGTGTATTTATGACAATGGGACTATTCTGCCAGAAGTATTGCTCTACAAAGTTTGTCAGGCATTAGAAAAAATTGATAAAGGCTCTGCATCATTTTACATTATTTTGTCATCTCTACTTTCCTAGTAATTTATTATTCAAATCAACACACTCTCAACATCAGGGATTGGTACTGGTAAAAAATAATTTTTTATAATATTGATATTATTAAAAATGTCACTGTTTTATTATATTACATTAATACTTTTAAAGCTGCCAAATGTATTCTGCCAAAAGCAGTGCTTGGGTTTCTCGTTTCCTTGTTATTGTAGTTTGATTAATAGCCTTTTAATGACACTAGACTGTGGTCTATTGTCCCACTGTTTATGTTCACTTGAGACATAACTGACTTATGTCTCAAGTGACTTATGTATTATCGATATCGAGGATATTTTTCCCGATAAATATCATGATCAATTTATCGCCTAGACCTATTGTTAACATTGTAAAAATCTCTCACAACAGCCCTATAATCTCAGTGATCGATTGCTAATTTACAGGCTTAGATAGATATGTGTGGAATTCTGTGTTTGATTTATGCCAGATGTAACAGGACCCCTATCTTCCAAACAGTTCCACTTTCGACTCATCAGTTCACAGAACATTCTCCCAAAATGTTTGATCATCAAGGTGTGTTTTGGTAAAATTCAGATGAGCTTTAATGTTTTTCTGGTTTAACAGTGATTTTAACCTTGCCACTTCCATGGATGACATTTTTGGCCAGTGTCTTTCTGATAGTGGAGTCATGAACAGTGACCTTTATTGATGCGAGAGAGGCCTGCAGTTCCTTGGACGTTGTCCTTGGCTTTTTTTTTTTATGACTTCCTGGGTCAGTCGTCGCTGTGCTCTTGGAGGAATTTTGGATGGTCGGTCACTTCTGGAAAGGTTCACTACTGTGCCAAGGTTTCTCCATTTGGAGATAATGGCTCTCACTGTGGTTCTTTGGAGTCCCAGGGCCTTTGAAATAGCTTTGTAACCCTTCCCAGACTGATGTATTTCATCATTTCTGGAATTTCTTTCAAACTTAGCATAGTGGGTGAGACCTTTTTGCCAACTTCATGCACTGAAAAAGTTCTATTTAGGTGTTGATTTGATTGAAAAGGGCTGGAAATAATCAGGCCTGGGTGTGTCTAGTCCAGCTGAACCCCATTATGAATGCAGTTTCATTGATTTGGGGATTTTGTGACTAAGGGAGGAAATATTGTTTTCACACAGTTGGCATTGGATAACTTTTTTGCTTCAATAACTAACATCATTTAAAAACTGCATTTTGTGTAAACTGTATACATACATCTACAATGCCCCTGGACACATCTTCAGAGATGTGCCTGAAATCATCTGGTGTTTCGGGTCTTTGAACATCATACGTCCATCCTGAATTAACTGCGGAAGTGCGCACAGATGCAGTGTCCTTTGCTATTTGGTTGATGGAGGCTTTATTTGGCAATTAATTGATTGTTTATGTATTAATTTTTAAGAGAGTGTAGTCCATCTTTTGACCAAGGTGATGCAGGCAGCGGTCAGTGAGGTGGATTGCAGTTCGACTGGAATTTTGTGGCAGTTCATTTTGGTGAAGTCCATCCTAAATCCAAGGTTCAGGCAGTAGCTAGTGAAGTTTCCCATGTCTTACGGATGGGGTTGGCAGCAGTTCATCCCCTGTGAAGCAACACATAGCAGCGGAAGTCGGACATCAGGCAGGACCGGAGCTGGATCTGTTAGACTCTGGTAACCTCAGAATATGAATCCAGAAGTTGAAACAGATAAACAAATAGATTAATATTAGTTTAGGTGTCATTTAAATTAAAGCAGTGTTATATATTATGAGAAGTGTTATCGGTTCCATCAGACATGACAAATGCAGCATAACTATGAGTTGATGGTTTAATTATGCAGGGGGTTTGAGATCGATGTGAACCCCTCAGGCATTTGTTTGTTATTGTTGTGGTGGTTCCTGAGCAGCGTTGGTTTGGGATCGATGCAGCCAAGTATATTCACTCCTAACATCTGGCCAAAAGTTCAGTTCCAGACTGCAGATGATGTTTGGAACACTCAAAATGGTCGGCAGTGATTGGACGATGCCAGCCATAACTTGTATCAGAATTAATTATGCTAATAGTAATATCTGATTGGAAAAATGCTTCAGAACTGGCTGTCACTTGTTTGTTTAGAAAGAATTGTTTGTTTATGCAAAGAAAGAATATTGAGATTTTGTTGCCAAAGTAGAAAAAACATAACATAAAAGTCTTGTCATTTTTATTTAATACACATTGTTCCAAAGCAGTTTAACAGAAAATAAGCTGTAATGTCTGTAAAATCTCAAAAACATGAATTCCAAACAGTCCTGGAAACATACAATTTGTTAAAAAAAAAAAAGTTTACTTTTATAGCTTGGTATTATTTGAAGTTTCATAATCTAGACCCACTCTCCCCATATGAGGACACACATTTTAAGGAAAAATATTTGCTCTTCAAATTTGTATTATTTTGCAAAAAAGGAAATTAAAATTGCACACAGCAGTCACGCTTGGTCTCAGGAGGTTAATGGCTGATGCAGATACCCAAAGAGCAGGGTGGCCGATAGGCTGACATATGCAGATATATTATTATTTATGATTTATGAAAATGTATTAATAATTTTAATAGTTAAAAAAATTCACAAAACTTTAACTTTTAAAAAAATTATCATAATCTTTCATAGGTAGATAGCATTTTCTTCTGGCTTCTGTTTAGTCATCCAATTTTAGTCATTTATTTGCACATAAAGAAATTGTAAATATTGTAGGAAGAAGGAAATAACTGTAATCGCATTTTCTCACTAGACCGAATCAAGGCAATTGTACATACAGTGCAGAGTGAATATGACATTTACTTGTAGTGCACCTGAAGCGCTTTTACTTTGAAGTTGTTCTTTTATGCTCATGTGGATCCAGCGAGTGCAGCAATCTACTGACTGCTACATGTTTACTCTGCCCGGATCGCTTGCTTGGAGTGTCACAAACTGACCGTCGCGCAACATTCGTAAATCAGAGGAACTAAGTTTTGATCCAGGCTATTATAATACGTGATTCAGAGGAAGATATTATATGGGCGCTCCACAGGAATAAAAAAGGCTGAATTTGCTCAAGCTACACGATGGCATGTAACAAGGAAGCATGTCTCAGATGGCACCTTCACATGCAAGGAGGCGATTCTTGATGTCCTCGCAGCTGAAAGGAAAGTTCTGTGTTCAATACAAGTTAAGCTCAATCAACAGCATTTGTGGCATAATGTTGAGTAGCACAAAACATTTAGAAACCCTCCTTTTCTTAAAAAAACAAAACAAAAAAAAAAATCTTGGCTCCAGTGAGGCACTTACAATGGAAGTGACTGGGGGGCAAACATGATTTTAGTGTAATAAAATTACTTAACCATTTCTGTGTAAAGTTATAGCCAATTTTACAACTTGGCATTACCATGGCGATGTAATGTCAACAAACCCTAAAATGACTGTAAAAATGTCCATTTAAACAACTTTACAGCTTAAGTAATACTTGAGTTTTAACTGAAGAAATAATGAAAGTGCTTTTTATCAAACTATATGCTTCACATTTCTGTGTTTAACCCTCAAAAAACTGGCCACATTCACTTTCATTGTCCCCATTCAATTCCATTGTAAGTGCCTCACGTAAAATGTTAGCTTTTTTTTTAGTTAACCAATGGAGTTAACCAAATTTTTGTGGTTATTAACATTATGCAACAAATGCTGTTGATTAAGCTTAACTTGTATTGAACCTGGAACAATCCTTTTAGAAACGAATTGGCCAAACAGGAAAATGTATCAGCTGATGCTATGATTAAAAACTACTTAATGGGGGGGCCTGGGTAGCTCAGCAAGAAAAGACGCTGACTACCACACCTGGAGTCGCGAGTTGGGCTGGTTGCTAGGGTGGGTAGAGTTACATTGGGGTAACCTCCTAGTGGCCGCTATAATGGGTGCGTGGTGAGTTATGCATGGATGCCGTGGAGAATAGCGTGAGCCTCCACATACGCTAGGTCTCCAAGGTAACATGCTCAGCAAACCATGTGAAAAGAAGCACAGATTGACGATCTCCAACATGGAGGCAACTGAAACACAAAAAAATACAGAATATTGGCCGATTTATCAGCCTCGCCGATGTACACTACCGGTCAAAAGTTTTGAAACACTTGCTCATTCTTTATTATATTTTTTTTCTTTCCACATTTTAGAATAATAGTAAAGTCATCAAAACTATGGAATAACATGAATGGAAATATGGGAATTATGTTGTCACTAAACAAAATCCAAATGAAATCAAAACTGTGTTATATTTTAGCATCTTTAAAGTTGTCACCCTTTGCTTAGAATGTGCAGACATGTACTCTTGACATTTTCTCAAGCAACATCTTGAGGTATCACCCTGGGATGCTTTTTAAACAGTATTGAAGGAGTTCCCATTTAGGTTGGGCACTTATTGGCTGCTTTTCTTTATTATTTGGTCCAAGTCATCCATTTCAAATTAAACATTTTTGTAATTCAATTTTAGTTTTATAATGAAATAAATTAATATGGTGGCACAATTATATTTTTGTTTACAAAACTAATTTCAAACATTTACGCATACGCCTTCAGATCATGATCATGAGAAAACTTTCAGTCAAGTGTTTCAAAAGTTTTGACCGGTAGTGTATATGTCGACCACCACTCTCCATTCATACAAGAACGTTTTTTTTTTTATACCCCTAAAAGGACAACGAATCCCCTGAGAAACAAACATTCTGTGTCAGATTATGAAAATGTAAATATTTAATTAAAAAATGTTCAACATAAACATAAAACAATTTCTAGCAACAATATTTTTAGCACACAATAACTAAGTTTCCATCCAAGCATTTTTTGCGGAAAAAGTTTTAGCGCATCAAAATAAAGCTGACGAAAACACTAATTATCGTTTTTCGAAAATTATTTCATTTCTACATTATATTTTTCCGTTTAAGTCTAGAGCATAAACTCTATGTCGATACTTCAAATGTCATGAAAAACTGGTTTGGAAAGACTTTTTGTAGAGAAAATTGGCATTAACGCAAAAATGTTTTCTCACATAACCAAATTTACCCCAATCGTTAGCCTGTGTTAATCATGACGGCAAGGTATACCTCCTTGAAAGCCAATTTATTGTACTTGATTATGGAGTGATTATGGCAAGGCAAATATATCTTGTGATAAACCAAAACATATACGACAAAGGGTTTTTTATGGGCATGAGATCATCACGCACCCCATTTTTATAGATAGAAGGCCATTCGAATGGAAACAGGCAGAAGACGGCGCATTTCCCAAACTTTTTTTTTTTACTTATTTTCACTTTGTTGATAACAAAATAGCATGAATAGTGTATGGAAACTAGGCTAATGTACCTTGAAAAATAATTAACATGTAAAAGATATCAAATTTTACCTAGATTTCAGGGGTTTTCTCGCGACATGCTACCATGTCTCATTTAGATGAAGATTGTGAGTTAATGAAGTTTTCATTCAAAGTCACGTGACCACAGTATTTGCAGGGACCCCTTTTCAATAATTTTGACCGAAATTTGGCATACTCACTCAGTGCTCCTTTACCCAGACTTTCAAATGTTTGTATCCCCCAGGATAAAAAAAAAAACTTTTTAAGGTTAAAATAGATAGTTGACCCATGTAGCTTTCTGCTATAGAATTTGGGGTTAATTCGTTTTTTCTTAATTTTAATACTTGTCATTTGAAATGAATAGTGACCATATTGTGTTTTCATTTTAGAGCTGATGGGCGTGAAAGAGGAAAGTCAAGAACTGAATGAAGTGAAGGAGAAGGACTATCGGGATCTGACACTTTATAGTATAAAAACGGAACAAAACTCTTTTAGTGGCTCACAGACTGAAAATAAATTCTCACAAAAAAGAACTCCGATAACAAGAACCAAATATTCTTTCACCTGCCCTCAGTGTGGGAAGAGTTTTACACGTAAAAACAGTGTTACTAATCACATGAGAATTCACACTGGAGAAAAGCCTTTTAAATGTCATCATTGTGGGAAGAGTTTTAGACAAGCATGCATTCTCAAAAATCATTTGTCTGTGCACTCTGAAGAAAAGTCATATAGCTGTGATCAGTGTGGGAAAACATTTTCTTCAGCATCAGTCTTAAGAACACACCTGAAAGTTCATGCAAATGAGAAGCCTTACTTGTGTTCTCTTTGTGGAAAAAGTTTTTCATTTCTCCACAGTTTAAAACGGCACCAGAGATTGCATTCTGGTGTGAGAGATCATGTGTGCTCTGAGTGTGGGAAAGCCTTTTACAGAGCCTGTGACTTGGAACTGCACAAAAGAATTCATACTGGAGAAAAACCGTACAAGTGTTCACATTGTGGAAAGAATTTCACTTGTTCAGGAAACCTGAAAAAACATGAGCGAGTGCATACTGGAGAGAGGCCTTATCACTGCACATCATGTGGAAAGAGATTCATTGGCTCAGAAAACCTGAAAGCACATGAGAGATTGCATACTGGAGAGAGGCCGTACCAGTGCACTTCATGTGGGAAGAATTTTATTTGGCCTGGCAACCTAAAGAAACATGAGCGAGTGCATACTGGAGAGAAGCCGTACCACTGCACTTCATGTGGGAAAAGTTTCACCCAATCAAGTAATCTGCAGACTCATAATAAAAAAAATTGTCCAGGGTTGTTACAGTGAGCAAAGTTCATCTTTATTTGCCTGGCAAATGGTTTGAAATTTTGAAAAAACAAGAAGGAATTTATCTTAAAAGATTAATTACAATTAAGTGGGTGAATTGCTACATTACCTGTAGTGTTGATTGAGCTATCATTCTACAGTATGTAAGGGGTAGAAGGACGTTTGTACTTATTCGATAAACTAGTATTAGTATAGAAAAGCATTGTTGCTGATGCTGTGAAATGCAACAAATTTTATATTAATTCTTCTATTATTGTGAGTGGTATAAGTGCTATATTATGTTAACAATAGCAATGTTTCTATTAGTCTATCATTTCTCCATTTAATTAAAATTGTAAGATGTGATACATGCAGAACTGGATAGATTTTCATCTCTGAAATCATTAAGAGATTAAATGAGTAGTCAAACTGACTTCTTCAGTGCCTTCAACACCATTCAACCAGCATTAGTAGAAAGGAAACTGGAAGCAATGCAGGTTGATACCCCATGATTTCCTGGGTCACAGATTACCTCACGGATAGATTGTGAGGCTGAGGAACTGTTTGTCCCAGCAAGTGGTTAGCAACACAGGTTCTCCTCAATTAACTGTCCTATCTCCATTTCTCTTCACCCTCAAACTTTAGGTATAGCACAAAGTTATGCTACCTGCAGAAGATTTTGGATGACTACTGTTATAGGACACTAGTCAACAGCTTCGTGGAGTGGTGTGGAGCAAACCACCTGCAACTCAATGTCACAAAAACAAAAGAACTGATCATCAACCCCAGGAGAAAAATGGGCCAACCCTGACCTGTCTGCACACATTAATGTAACATGGAGATAGTGGACTCATATAAGTTCCTGGGGGTTCACATTGATGACAGACTCGATTGGACTAAACACACAGAGGCAATCAATAAGAAGGGCCAAAGCTGTCTATACTTCTTAAGAAGACTCAGGTCCTTCAATGTGTGTAATAAGATACTTCACATGTTATATCAGTCTGCTGTTGCTAGCTTATTGTTCTATGCTGTGGTATAATGGGGTAATGGGGCTAAAGCTGGAGAAGCAGAGTGTCTGTCTGTATCTATCTATCTATCTATCTATCTATCTATCTATCTATCTATCTATCTATCTATCTATCTATCTATCTATCTATCTAGCTCACTCACTAGTAGTGATTTCTCACAATGTCTTTAAAAAAACAATACCACGGTAGTGATGGTAATAACAAAGTATTCTGATTTAAACTGTATTTTCTCCAAAAGGTATTCAAAATCCAAAGGTATTTGAAGTACTTCAGTACTTATCTTCCATTGTCTAAGCATCTGTAGCATTTTTTATTTGACATTTATATTTTTTACTTTAAGGTGCTATATGAAATCAATTTCTAGGAGACTTTATAATTTTCTAACTGAACCCATGAGTAGATCACTTAACTGAGTTGGGACTATTGTGTTTTTTTCCTCAATTTTTTTCCTCCATTCATTGGGCTCTTAAAATGTTCCTAAAGGTTAATTAAATTATTAAGTCAAACAAGGCCATTTACTTCATTAAATATCATTCATTGAGATCATACAGTATATTACACAGAAGTAAAACTTTGTCCATAATTTTTCTATACATCTCGAAGGTCCATATTTTAAAGCTCTTAATTTACTTGCCCTTACATTTACAGTGCAATGCCATAAGCTCAGATAAGACCATGGATGGCTGACTCTGGGTCCCGGTCATTACTGGTTCTGTTAGATCTCACCGCAGCTTTTGACACTATCAGTTACAATTGTCTCCTGTGCAGTTTACTCTGAGGAAATTGGACTGCAAGGAACTGCTTTAAAGTGGTCCTCATCTCTGAGATCGCCTGCAGTTTGTTGCCCTTGGGGAGGCCAGATCTAGGACCTTGGTAGTCTCTTGCAGTGTTCCTCAGGGGCCAGATCTAGGACCTTGGTAGTCTCTTGCAGTGTTCCTCAGAGGGCAGTTCTAGGTCCCATCTTATTTTTGATCTACATGTTCCCTCTGGGTGAAATTTTCACATTTTCACAGCTGTTCTGATGATGCTCAGCTGTATTTAAAATGTACAACGAATGCTTCCTTTGTGGAGATAAACACAAACACAAATCACTTACTGAGGTAAGCATCTTTGCTTAAGGTGTTTTTGTGTGATCTGTGGTAGCGAGTCCCGGTAAGTGGCTTCCCTAAGACTTTTGCCAGTCCGGACATAGAATAATTAGAACTAATTGGCTAAAATAGAGATGAGTTCCAGATTTCAAAGAATTTGGGGTGGGATTATTTAAGAAATGTTATTTAAACAAGTCGAGAAGCGACTAAATGTTATTTAAAAATTCGAGAAGCGACTAAAATATATTTAAAGAGTCGAGAAGCAACTCTAGGCCTGGAGGTGAGTCGACAAGCGACGACGCGTGAAAATTCCCGGTTAGGTGCATTTATTCAAGGTTTGGCCAAGAAGTGGCAGAGAAAATCCTGTACAGGTGAAAATCCTAACTCGGGTGGTTGAAATTCGCGTAAAATTCCTCCAGGTGTTAGATTTAGTTATTTATTGAAGTGTTTGACGGAACCCGGACTGTGTAGAAAACGGGGAAATGTTGAACTATGTGTGCATGTTTGAGATAATGAATAATGTGCATGACTAACTATGTTGTTGGTGCATGTGTGCTTGCGGTACTAAATGCGCTGTTGTTGTGTTTATTCAAATGTATGATTACAGTGTTGATGATGTATTGTGTGCAGAGGCAGAATAATACAGAGAATCAGGTGCACTAAGGAAATGCTAAATGAGAGCAAAAGTGGAAAATGAATTGAAACAGTCAATTGAATAAAACAATTGTTGAAAAAGTATAAAGATGCAAAATGGCACCTGCTTCTCTGACATCTCCTTGCCTTGCTCTCGCTCACTGGTCAGCTGAACGGACAGCTCTGTGAGTGAGGGGAAGGGGAGATTAAGAAGACAAAAAATAGAATAATTGGGAAAAAGATAAAGAAAAGGCTAAATGTTTTCCATTGCAGTGAACAAGACTAGAGAAAAATGCAGAGACAAGCGAGTTTTGTAAAGTTGGAGATCAATGCAGATCTGAAGAGTGGGAGAGAGAATTGGAGAATACACTGATAGAGTCAAAAGGGGATCAGTGATCATTTTTGGAAAGAATCAGAGTATATATATTATAAAGGGCAGAGGAGGAAGTTAACTAAGAAAAAAAAAAGGAACTGGTGAAGGGTCTGATTAAATAGTAAACTTAGTGGGGACCTTACAAGAATGGCTGTTTGTTGAATGGAAAGAAATTGCAGCAGGTAACATTTTTCTCTCATACAGTACGCTAGAGACTGAGTGCTGTGAAGAGCTGTAGGGGAGGGGCTGCTAGAGCGAGAAATGGGAGCTGTAAGGGGAGGGCTATGAGCATGAACAGTAACAGAGACTTTTTTTCCTTGTCTCAGTTTTCCTCATGAAACAGAAATCATAATGTGGAAATAAGCTGTTACTGAATTTGAGAGGAGACTAACTGAGAGAAGAAAAGAAATAGAATTAAAAAGATTAATAATAAAAACACAGGGAATGAGTGATCATTTCTGGAGTTATGAACAAATTAAATAAAGTCCAACATTTAAAGGTGATTTTTAACAGAGAAAGGAGAATTAGCACCCATGTAGAAATTGTCTTGAACAGAGACCCAAAATGGGTGTGACAGCTGTGGGTGGAATATAAAAATAATTAACAGATATAGCAATCAACCGCTGTAATTAATGAGTGTTTTTTATGGAAATAAAAGTGAGAGAGGCATAATAAGAGGAGAGCAAAAGGAGGGGCAGAAGTAATAGGTTTGTTTTAGTATAGTATTTTTTGAGAGCTCTGTGTTTATAAAGGCCTTGTGTTTGTAAAAAGTGTGAAATGTTCTGTGTTTGTGAGAGTTTGTGTGTCTGTGTGTGAAATTATGGGAAGTATCACTGAAGTGTGATTGCGTATGGAAGTGTTATATGAGCCCTATAAATATCCATCCAGATAGAGAGGTTGATCATTTGCTGCATAACTAATGAGTGGTGGTGGCGTAGTGGCTAAAGCACAGGCCTGTTAATCAGAAGGTCACAGGTTCTAACCCCACGTCCACCACCATTGTGTCCTTGAGCAAGGCACTTAACTGGGGGGATTGTCCCTGTAATAATTGCACTGTAAGTCGCTTTGGATAAAAGCGTCTGCTAAATGCATAAATATAAATATAAATATAAATATAAATATAAAATATAAATATAAATATATAAATAACTAATGAGGAGTATGTATGCAATTTACATAAAATAAAATCTATTTAGACTATTTTCAAACTTCCATCAATATAAGAGGCAGAAGAGATCTGATGATTAAAAACAAAGAGGGCACTTAATAAATATTCTGATTGTAGAATTAAAACCAATGATAAAAAATATATTTGTGTGTGTGTGTGTGTGTGTGTGTGTGTGTGTGTGTGTGTGTGTGTGTGTGTGTGTGTGTGTGTGTATGTATAAAGATAAATATAATACAGTATAAACAAACAAATAGCTGTAAAACCAAAATGTGCATGAAATCAAAAGGTTAACTCTTAGCGGACTGGACAATGTTTATTCTTGGGCTGTTCTTTTCATGTCATGAATGAAGCCTGATGTAAGATTAACTAAACTGAGAGGGAGCAGCTGTTGAATGGACATGTGTCAGATCATAACTCCTTTTATATCAAAGTGATGAGTAAGAATATTTAGATTATAAAAAAGTGATCACTTTAAAGCGATTGAATTGCATTTGGGAAATCACATTATCTGGACAAACAATAAAGCTTTGAGTCGAGTGTATTGCATTAAACTAAAGTCAAATAAGTAAATGGATTTTAAACAAAGGTTGTATTTAAGATAAGTGTTGTTATATTCAAGCAAATGGCAAAAGAGGGCCAATGATATGATAAAATAAGAAAATTATATTTTGTATCTTATGAAGTTAAACCTTAAATGTGAAAACTTCACATTCATGTGTCTGTTTTATGTTCTGTCTGGTACAGTTTATGAGAGAATACTATTTTAACATTATTAAATTAAACACAAGAAAGTTGTTTTTGATTTTTCTATGATTTTAAAAATGTCTGGAGAACAATTTAAATGTGAGTGCAGCGTTATCGGTGTAAACTTGATCAACCAACAAAAGATAGGCAGAGATTTTTTTATTTTTGATAGGGACTGTCTGATGAAGCGATTGAGGATGACTTTGAGGGGAAACAGGCCTCTCTTGATGTCTTCAGACAGACAGAAAGGGGCCCCGACTTTAGAAAAAGATAAATAGCAGATAGATAGATATTTTATTTTTATTTTATTTATTTTTTGTTTGGTATACACAGAATAGGTCTTGGTTGATCATGGGTACACTGAGAAGCTGCATTTGAGACTAAAATTAAAGGAAAATAAATTTAAGTAAGATTTGGATCATTTAAACATTGGTCGTTGGGGCAGGTGAAGCCCATGAAGAAAAGTTAAGATTAAATTGAACATCATAACTTCCTCATATATGAATGTTAATAACTTCATATTCATGTGTCTATTCTGTGTTTCATTTGTTATTATTATGTGTATGTTGTTTCATTAACTCATTCTGGAACTAGTTTCTCACCATTGCGGACGGCTGAGAAAGATGATTTTATAGAAGTTACTAATGCTGCAGGAGGAAATCAGGACACAAAGAAGACTGAAAATGATGTGACTGATCTGATATATCCTCCTGCACTCATTACTGCTGGTAATCATTATTGATTTGCCATTTATAATGTGGATTCAAATTTCTCTGGAAAAGTTGATTTCAGTCTTATACGATCACTTTATGATTTTCCAGAATGCCATCAATGGGGTTCAATACCCGTGTCTAAATTGATCTGAGGGTCTAAATTTAAATCCAGCAGCTAACCACTGATTTATTGATTTGAAGAGTAAATATTACAAACATGTGGCAAAATTATAGAGTTACCTATTGGATTGGTTACTTCCCCAAATTTTCCAGAGAGTACCCTCATAATAAAGAAATAAAAAATAAAAAAAGGAGGTTAGTGTGTGCTATAAAGTGCTGATTGAGTGTCTATTTCTATTACTACTATTTTAGTTTGCCATAGTTAATACATGAAAGTGTAATTTTAGAGGTATAATAGTGATAACTGTTAAAAGATGATGAAACATTTGGATAAAAAAAAAAAATAATAATAAATAAATAAATAATGTAAGAGTCATGAGAAATTAAATGTACGTAGTGTATCTTACTGAGCAATTATTTCAAAACAGAAAAGAGATATGTATTTAGATATGTTTGTCTTTAAGACTTTATTCTGTTTAATCTTTTACTTTTCTGTTAGTTTAAAAACTTGATTTATATTATTTTATTAGATAGAATGGAAGTTCCTTCACCTGAGAAAGTGTAAGAAATGGAGAAAGTAGTAATAATAAATTATTACTTAACAATAAAAAAGGGATTATAATATATTAATAATAAGATAGGTGTTGTAAATGTAAAGCTCTGCATGAACAGAACGAAAAATAAGTTGTATTGATTATATAGAGAATGTCGAAAAAGACATTGTGTTCTGTTTTATTAAAGATTAGAAGGTTTTTTTATGTTGTTTGAATGAAGAAAGTAAGTTGAGAGTAGTTTTTTATTTTTTATTTTTTGTTTTTAAATGGCATGAGATGAGAAAGTTTGAAAGCAGTTACTATAATCAGTTATTATAAATATCACTATTTTTACTGTTGAAGAATAAATTAAATATATTATTGTGAGATTGTAAAATGAAAAAATAAGAAATAGCTGTAATGAGATTAGAAACAGTGTGAGGGAGTGGAATGCCCCCTTCTCACTCTCAGTCTAAGATTGATAAATGTCTGCTTGAAACAGAAACACAAGAGCAGATTTTGAAGAAATATCCATAAGTTGTTTTATTTTATTTTATTTTGATTTTTATATGTAAAATGATGTGCCTTGACACTAATGTTAGATAGAGTGATATGAAGGAGTTCAAACAGCTCTCCTCATCAATGATTAAAGATTTTATATATTAAGAGGGCAATCTAAAGTTAAGGGTTTATATTGAAGACAACAGATTAAGTTGAAAATTCATCTGAATGAATAAATGTAGCCTACATTATGTAGGTTCAAAAACTATCTAGAGACTATTATTGAATTAAGGTGATGTTTTTAATTAAGCTTCCTAGAAGCTTGAGAGGCTTTGTTCTGATGTTAGTCCCCACCATGATACATAATTTTGTGTAACATTTGCTAAGTAGCAGAAATAAAACCTGAATGGAAATTAATTATAATGAGTTCAATTTTAGCATATTTTACTTTTACATTGGACAATTTTAATAGATTGATGAATTTTTAATAATGTTTTTTTGAATTTAACCATGTTTTGAATTGTCTCCATATTTAAGCATTTGTAGATGTTCCATTGGCTGTGTCGGTTCTCTGGTGATACTCCCTGAAAAAGAAAATATCTGTTTACTGATACCAAATTATTTAGGATTGAGGACTGAGCAGTATCAAGACCAGGGGCAAGAGGTGACGACCCAATGACTGGTAAGACTTGACTGGTCACCGCCCAAGAAGGTTTGAAAGGGTTTTAAGGGGTGGATAAATGCTGCATTTTAATAACAGCTTTACTAAAATAACTTATCACAGTGTTAAATACCAAGCATTCTGTCACTGTGTTATCAGGGGATCATACCCTGTGTAGAGGATTATTTATAGATTGGTTTTGGGGGTAAAGTTTTGAGAACCGTTGCAGACAAAGGAGTGCTTGACATTTTATAGAAGTATTAAACAAACATGGGGAACGTTTGTATGATAATGAATTTAGACTGGAAGATGATTTATTACTTTTACTTATGATTTAATTGAACTCATGTACATTTTAAAAGTAATGAGGAATGGAAAAGATACATGGTGGTGACTAAAGATTAAGATTGCTTGTCTTGTTTGTTTGTAACAATATAAATGGAATTAATTAAGAAATAGGGTGCAGGGTTGGCTACAATTGGTATAATAATTGAAACAACAATTTGTGAGGGGAATAATATAATATTGTGTGTTACCATTGATTAAATAAAAAACCAGATGAAGTACTGATTAATGTAAATGGCCCAATGCAACAGAAAGACCAAACTGGGAGGAAATTGATTCCTCCAATGATATGTTATATATTTGATCATTCTTTTATTGATTTAATACTCTGAATTACTCTGAAATAGTCTGAAACTATGAAAAACAGCTTAGCTTGCAGGGAAAATTAATTAATGTGATACAGACATTGAGAGCCCTTGGGAAACAGGAGGAAATGAAATGTGTGTGATAAGTGAATGAGTAGGGAGTTTTAAGATAAGTAACACCTGTGGTAGTTTACCTCCTCTGTGGAGAATTATAGCCTTTTTGTGAATGACCCTTTCTGTGAATGGCCATGAAAAATGTTGTGTATAGATATGGGATGATCTAATGTTTTTAATTGGAAAAAAGTCAGGCTATGCCTGGCTCCTGCCTGGAGGAGGCAGAGGACCCATGTGTTATTTAGTGCTAGAAATGAGATGCAACAAATGTGTGTGTAGCAAATGACTCTAATAAGGGAAATCATTTAATATATTAATCAAATGAATGCAGAAAGTAATGATTGTTAGTTAATATAAAACATCTAACCATATGAGGTGATTACAGTGTTCTTTATGCATATAAAATGAAATAGTCATGCTGTTGCCATCATTGAAGCAAGTTAGGACAGGATGACCCGCTGAAGGAGAGAAGGTGGAAAACAATTGCGGCCTACAATACCAATGAATAAGAAAGACATATTAATATGGATGTTATTACTGACATACTTGGGACAATTGTTGCCCCCAATGACGGGGCCTACCAGAGAAACGTCCCAAGAAGGACCAGGATCACCAGATGAACAATTCTAAGAAAGCATACTGCAGAGTGGGTTCCCTACAATCAGCCTTGGGGATCTTGGATGGCCTTTCCAATGAAGCTGACCTAAAACGAAATACTCCAGAATGTGAATTAAGAAAGTACAGAGCACTTGACGGACTGTACTGAAGAAACTATGAATATGGACTTCCCAACGATGAATACGAGGCAAGATTCAGACAAAGAAGAGCAGCAAGCACAAAAACAAGAACCCAACGGCTACAGAATCTGAAGAAAGTGCAGAGGAGATAGAACAACGACAAACGAACATAGGGGAAGAGCACACTGAGGAAGAGGCAGAAGGACTTGCCGCAGTAGAGCAGGAAAGCATAGAAAGTGAGATGGAAGGACATGTCACAGAGGAACGGAACCAAGAAGGTGAAGAAGGAGAAAGACAAGAAGAAAGTTATCATCCTGCTGAAACAGATACAGAAACAACTGAAGGACATGAAGCAGGCCAACAAGCGCAGTCATTCAATGAAGCGTTGTGGGACATGGAGAAAAGAATGGAAGCTCAAGGAGGTACTAGTGTGGATGATGATGTTACTAACATATTTGGGACAGGTATTGCCTCCCATACAGGGCCTACCGGAGAGGAAATACAGGAAGGCCCAGACTCCCCAGGTGAGGGACCATCACAACGACCATGGTATAATGAATTTCCTACAATTGACATCTCAGACCTTCAATATTATTCCCCCGAATGAGCAGAGACTAGATAACATAGCACGAGAAATCAGAAAGAAGCGAACGCCTGGATCACTAAACAAAGGTGAACCCGAAAAGCAAAGAATCTGGATAAGCAATTTGGCTAAGCAGAACAAACCGAAGAATCGGCCTCAAAAGACACCTGTCAAAACAATCACCCAAAGACTGAATAAGCAAATAAATTTAGAAAATGATATGGAACCCATAGAGTCAGCAGGAACAGAGGAACTATTACAATATGCAAATCAAAATGACTGGTATAAATGGGCCAGATATACAGCTAAGCAAGCAAAAATGACAAACTGTGTAATGTGCTCGCCCACTCCATTGAAAAAATTTGTAGAAGTCCCAAATCAGTATGATTATAAGCATTGCGCTGTGTATTATGCCAAAAAATTGTGGTAAAACAGGGAGAACAGTGTTCTGCCCAGCAGAATGTTTGGCATTTTTGGGTCATCCGGAATATGATAAATATTATAAGATGACAGGGTGGGGAGATGAAGGCAGAAAATTAGACAAATACATGTGGATAATGAGAAAAAAGAAAGCCCATCATCATATACAATAAATCGACAACTGGAGTATGAATGCTTTAACAGAACTAGAGGAAAAACGAATGTAGGACAATTTAAGGGCAATTGCGCAGTAATATGGCATTTAGATGATGAAATGTTTTTTAATGATAATGTGATTAGGTTTAGTGGACCGCAATATGCAACAGCAACATTAGGACAAAATTTTACTGCGAACATAACGATGTCTTGTTGGTCATTGCCTCACAGGATGTGAAAATCAAACTTTAGTATCTCCTGCAAGAAACATCCATGCAGAACAAACGGAAACTATAGCGGACTATTTTTGGCTATGTGGGGGAGATCAATTGAAAACCTCACTACCTAAAGACTGGACAGGACTGTGCACTAGAGTAAGGCTAATACAAGAAGTAACTATGGTAGAATGGGACCCCTCTGAAATCCAAACTGCACCAAAACCTTTAGTCCACAACAAAGCAAGGGTGAAAAGAGCGTATGCCCCAGATCCTGGTGTTTACCTGGATGCAATTGGCCAACCGAGAGGAATACCTCAACAGTTTAAAGCTAGGAATGAAATAAAATCAGGTTTTGAGTCAATATTCGTATGGGTAACACCCAACAAAAATTTAGAGTGGATTAATTATATTTACTATAACCAACAGAGATTTCTAAACTATACTGACGAGGCACTGGAGGCGTTAGGACACCAATTAGCAGCAACTAGTAAAATGGCATGGCAAAATCGTCAAGCACTAAATTGGTTATTGGCAGATAAAGGAGGAGTATGTGTTATGTTCGGAACAGATTGCTGTACATACATACCAAATAATACATCCCCAGAAGGAGCTTTTACCCAGGCAATGAAGAAACTCCATGACCTGAGAAAGGAAGTTAAATCTAATGCAGGGAGAGATCAGCTGTTTGGGCAATGGTTTGATGACCTTTTTGGGTCATGGAAGATTTGACTAATGAAAATAGGTATAATGTTAGTAGTAGGATTGACCCTATTTGCTTTATTGTTTTGTTGTATTATAACCATTATGAGATCAATTGTGACTAGAACGGTGGCTAAGCAAATGGTAACTGTATCAATGATGATAACGAAAACAAGTGTAGCAACCAGACAATGTACCATTGGGCCAGGATTGGATGAACTTGATGAGATTTACTGAGAAGCAATCAAGAAACAACACTGGGGGAATTTTATTATTAAGGGGAATTTTATTTTACACTTTTCTCATGTTTTTGATTGTAAGGGAGATAGCATGACTATTGTACTTTCATTTTACATAACAGTATAGATAGCATCTCAAGAAAGGAGTTAGAGGGTGTCTTGTTTGTTATTTTTGACATATTCCCCTATTACTCTCAATGTAACCAATTACTTATAATGATTAATGAAGTATATCTTTATTACAATGTATCTAATCAAATAGAAGTAGTATTGCTGATGATTATGTTTAAGCAAAATATGGATGTGAAACAATTGCCAAGAGAAGACATGTGAGGAACATATGTTAAGAAAGGAGCGACGAGCACCTCAGTGCTTGGCTGCAAGAGCAAATAGACTCAACTGGTGGTTTAAAAACCCGCTGTCTGCTCCAACACACCACCAGATAGCGCTCCAGGCTACCGGAATTGTCTGTGAGTTCCTCTGGCAACGAAGGATGAATATTACTATGTTACTTTTACTAGTGTTTTGTTAAGCATATATATATATATATCTTCAACATAATGGATAATTAATTGTACTCTACATCACGCAAGGCTTCACATTTCCATGCACATGCTTATTACAAATGATTAGATTTTTGTCACCCACCCCCAGGAACAGTGCTAGCTAGAGGACTGGGATCTTTTACTCCTTCCTGGCCAAGTGTGGATGGAGATGTTTGGTCCCAAGTCCTGCAGAGTGCAGCCCCATAAAGATGGCATTGGATAGTGGACTGAGTGGCCTACTTTGGCTACATGATGAACTGGGACAGGCTGGCTTGTGTGACTGCACTCTGGTTTGAGGGATATAGAGTGTGAGACTTTTTAAGTCTCAGAGGTGGGAATATATAGTATATTTTCAATATTCTAGTATGTTTTTATATATCAAAATACTTATATGAGTTTCCAGGCTTTTGTGTGAGCCAGGAGAGAGCATATGAGGTTACTAAAAGTGTTGATACTGCAGAGAACACAAAGAATGGTATATAACCTTGAAAAACAAGTGTATTTCTTCAAAAACAAAAAGTGTTTCTGTTAATCAATAGTACACTGATGAGAGTCCTTGGTGTGCTGGCATGTATCTTTTCAAAGATACTTTTAATCAGTTATTATATGAATGGTGTCTTGTTTTAATAAGCTAAATGTATTATAATTTTGCAACTGGTGTTCTCTTTCAAATAATAATGTGTATGAACAAACAAGGCTGCCCAGTGAGGGAATGTGCTGAAAATGCAGGAAAAAGATAAAAAGTATTTGATGGAGACATGGCTGTTTACGCAGATGTTTCTAGGAGTTGATATACTCTGTCCATGAACTGTAACACAAGGTCAAGATATGAGCGGCTACCAAAGATACATGTTTCTTTTTCTTTTTAATAGATAGACGAGGGATCTCCCACCAATATTTAATTAACAAAGAACGAAGATCATATTGGTGGGAAAGAGACAAGACAGTGACCTCATGGGTCAAAGACAGTGGGTAACAAGATAACAAAAAGGTATATAACTGAGAACTTAGAAAAATGAGTCAGAACGGACAGCTGGCCGGTCTCATGTTTGTTGGTGTTCAATAAACTACAACTTTGGCATCTGGAACTCAAGACTCCGAGAGTTTTCTTACAACTATTCCACGACACGCGTCGCCGTTCGAGGGGCATCAAGCAAGCGTGGACAGCGCTCGAAGAAGCCGGCCGTCTTCGCCACCTTCAGCCGTCCTGCGAGCTACGCCATCCGGCGACGTATCCTTTTTAAAGCAAGCTAGTTCTTACGAACTTCACAAAAGAGTACGAGCGTCTTTTTAAAGATGCCTCACTCCACTTGCGCCTCATGCCGCGCCCCTCTCAGCACCGGAGACCGCCACGTCATCTGCACTCTCTGCCTGGGAGTGGGGCATGCAGAGCTCGCCCTCGCTGAAGGCGGATGCGATCTCTGCGAGGAGCTGCCGATGTCGACCCTGCGGGCTCGACTCGAAGCGCACAGGACCGAAGCCGCCGCGCCGCCTTCCATTCAGCCACGCAGAAAAAAGCGCCGCTCTCAAAGGCTGCCGGAACCAGTGGTAGAAGCGATTGCCTCGCCGGAGCCCCTCCCTCGAGCATCGCCTTTACCCTCCCCACCCACCCGTGATGCGCAGTTGCCGCCGAGCAGCTGCTCTGCTGCCATCTCGGACGAAGAAGCGGAGGATATGGGCTGTTCCATCATGGCTTCAGACAGCGAGGAGTGGTCAGGCTCACACGCCTCCTCCTCGGCCCAGGAATCCAGCAGGACCCGCGCCGGAGTCGAAGGGGAACTAACGCGCCTCCTCACACAGGCCGCCGACCGCCTCGGGCTCGAGTGGTCACCGCCCCCTGAGCAGGCTCCCAACAGACTCCACGCCGCACCTTTGCCCGCCCTCCGCGAGATGGCAGTCTAAGCTGGTGCTCCCGTCTAAGGCCTGCAGAACTACTTACGCCTGTGTTGGCCGCGCCTATACCGCCGCCGGCCAAGCCGCATCTGCTCTGCATTCCATGGCCGTCTTACAGACAGAGGCTGTTTCAGATCTGACTAGCCGACATGGGAGAAGCTGAACGCACTACGCGCCACTCTTTCTGTCCGGTCTCTTCGGTTCCGCGGTGAGTGGCATTGTTGACCGTTTCACGAAGCCACCCAAGCCATGAATCTCTTTCTGCCTCGTCGCGCTAGCTCCTCTGCAGGCCGCCCACGTGACCAGCCTCCTGCACGAGCCTCTTCACAGCGCCCAGCTCAACAAGCCAGACTTCTCAGCGTTGACAGGGTGGCCGCCCTCGATCGCGCTCAGACAGCCGCCGCAGACCACCGCCCCCCTGCGGGCCTCGGCCTAAAATTATGCTGAAACCTGAGCAACCGAAGTCCTCCTAGCGTTGTTGAGAAAACGACAGCTCAGTCCCGCCACGGCCGACCACCGTCAAAGCTTCGCCCCCTGTCAGTCCCCTTCTCTCAGGCTACTGCAGTGGTGGATTCAGCAGCCAACAAGCCGGTGATACTACCCGTTTGCCTGCACTCAAACGCCGTTTTCACGGCGACCCAAAGAAATCTTGTAAAGAGTAAACATGCCTTATGTGTAGAAAATGTGCCCACAATCCAGTGCTCACCTCTACACACAAGCATTACACATCCCGTGTCCCTATCAGAGCACACTCACATAAAGCGGTTACGACCCGCTCGAGTGTTAGAGTTAATAACGCGCCCACGAGCCCGTGCGCGCGCCCCTCCTCTGCCCGCTCTGTCACACGGCCAGCTGTATGTAAGTCCTGTACGCCCCCTGTCAGTCCCCTTCTCTCAGGCTACTGCAGTGGTGGATTCAGCAGCCAACAAGCCGGTGATATTACCCGCTTGCCTGCACTCAAACACCGTTTCCACGGCGACCCAAAATAAAGCCTTATGTGTAGAAAATGTGCCCACAATCCAGTGTTCACCCTACACACAAGCATTACACATCCCGTGTCCCTATCAGAGCACACTCACATAAAGCGGTTACGACCCGCTCGAGTGTTAGAGTTAATAAGCGCGCCCACGAGCCCGTCGCGCGCCCCTCTTCTGCCCGCTCTGTCACACGGCCAGCAAACACCTCTCCGCATGTAAGTCCCGTGCCTGTGACTATGCTCGCGCATCACTTATCAGATGTGACTCTTTCCCCATTTACCCCAATCGGGAAGTCACTCACAGAACAGCCTGTCTCTGCTGTCTGCGAGCAGTCATGCATAAACACAGTAAGCGTGCTCACACAGTCTGTTCAGCGCGCTGTGTGCGGCAATCAGGGCGATTTGGCCATTCACCCTCTAGCATTACGCTTCAAAGCGTGGGAAGATATCCCAGGGATATCCGAATGGGTGTTAAACACAATAAAACAGGGCTATTTGCTACAGTTCGATCACCGCCCTCCCCGCTTGAGAGCGTGGCTCGAAACTACTGTGAACACGGAAGCAGCCTGCATGCTTCGTTCAGAAAAAGCAAACCTTCTGTGCAAAAGGGCCATAGAGAGAGTGCCACCTCCTCTGAGCGAGTCAGGGTTTTTACAGCCGCTATTTTCTTGTCCCCAAGAAAGACGGCGGCCTCAGACCAATATTAAATCTCAGGATTTTGAACAAAGCGCTTGCAAAAAGACCGTTCAAAATGCTTACAATCAGGAAACTCCTCGCGCATGTGCGCCAGGGGGACTGGTTTATTTCTCTCGATCTGAAAGATGCCTACTTTCAGATTCAGATAAATCCCCGTCACAGGCCATTCTTGAGATTCGCCTTCGACGGCCAGGTTTATCAATACACCGTCCTTCCGTTCGGCCTGTCCTTAACACCCCGTACTTTCACGAAGTGCATGGATGCGGCGCTCGCACCCCTGCGGAGTCAGGGTTTGGGAATTCTGAACTATGCGGACGATTGGCTGTTTTTGGCACAATCACATACGGAGCTGCTGTCTCACAGGACAGTTCTCCTCAGTCATCTGAACAGTTTGGGTCTTGCAGTCAGTTGGACCAAGAGCTCACTACAGCCCAGTCAGGCAATTTCCTTCCTTGGAATAGAACTAGACTCCGTGGCAATGACGGCTCGCTTATCTACACAGCGCGCGCGCCGTGTTCAGCGACTAGCTGCGTTTTTTCAGATGAACAGCCTCACACCTCTGAAGAAATTTCAGAGAGTGTTAGGTTACATGGCCTCAGCTGCAGCAGTACTTCAGCTGGGTTTACTGTGCATGCGCCCGCTTCAGCATTGGCTAAACACCCGCGCATCTTGCCGGGTTTGGGCCACAGGCCGCCAGCCAATCAGAGTGACTCAGACCTGTATTTCAGCTCTGCAGCCCTGGACAGTGGCCGAGTGGTATCAGCGGGGAGTGACGATGGTAGCTGTATCTCGCCGAAAAGTCATCTCGACAGACGCGTCCAACACGGGTTGGGGCGCGGTCTGCGAGGGCTCTCCGGTCTTTGGCCTATGGTCAGTTCAGGAAAAGCTCCTTCACATAAATTGTCTGGAAATGATAGCGGTCGAGTACGCGCTCGTGCACTTCCTCCCGGTCATTCAGGGTCACCACGTCCTGGTCCGTTCGGACAAAAGGTCTGTGGTATCCTATCTAAACCGTTAGGGCGGTGTCAGATCCAGGAACCTCTTCCATCTGACGAAACGCATACTGAGTTGGTCCCAGCGCCACCTGCGGTCGCTGAGGGCGACGCACGTGCCAGGCCACCTGAACGACGGCCCAGACAGACTGTCCAGAGACAATATTCCCCCAGGGGAATGGTCCCTGCACGCTCAAACAGTCCAGACATTATGGCACATATTCGGCAGAGCAGAGATAGACCTCTTTACATCAGAAGAGAACTCTCACTGCCCAATATTTTTCTCGAAAAGCGAGGACGCGCTGGCCCAGGACTGGCCCAACCGCCCGCTTTACGCCTTCCCTCCCGTCTCGCTATTGCCACAGGTAATGCAGAGGATCAGGGAAACGCGCCACTCGGTGCTCCTCATAGCCCCGCGCTGGGAGAATCAAACATGGTTCCCGGAGCTTACGCAGCTGTCACTGACAGCCCCGTGGCCCATCCCAGTGAGAGCAGATCTCCTCTCGCAAGCTCGCGGCACGATCTGGCATCCCCACCCAGAGCGCTGGGCGCTACACGCGTGGGTGATCAACGACTACCCATCGCTTTGCCAGAAGGAGTAATAAACACCATCATACACGCTAGAGCCCCTTCCACGAGAAGACTCTATGCGTCAAAATGGTCTGTGTTTTCAAAATGGTGCACCGACAGAGACTTGGACCCACGGACATGTGTGGTGTCGCCGCTGCTCGTGTTCTTACAAGAGCTGCTGGATAAGGGCAGATCCCCATCCACGCTCAAAGTGTACGTGGCGGCCATCGCGGCGTTCGCTGAACCCCTGCACGGCCAGTCACTGGGAAAAAACAAGCTGGTCATCCGCTTCCTCAGGGGAGCTAGAAGGATGAACCCCCCGCGCCCCCATCGGTTCCTATCTGGGATCTTTCTATAGTTCTCGAAACTATGAAAGCCCCCCCTTTCGAACCGTTTCAATCCGTGGATTTGAAATACCTTTCACTCAAAACCGTTTTTCTGACTGCCCTGTCATCAGTCAAACGTGTGGGAGACCTTCACGCGCTGTCTGTCAGCGCTGCGTGTCTTGAGTTTGGACCAAGTGACTTCAGGGTCATTTTAAAGCCTAGACACGGCTATGTTCCCAAGGTGATCGGTACTCCTTTCAGAGCACAGGTCATTTCCCTATCGGCGCTGCCAGCATCCGATAGCGAACGCGACGCCAATCTCTTTTGCCCAGTCAGAGCACTGAGATTGTATACTGCGCGCTCCGCCTATTTCAGACGCTCTGAGCAGCTTTTCGTTTTGTTCGGAGGGCGCACCAAAGGTCTCGCCGCCTCGAAACAGACACTGTCTAGATGGATAGTGGACGCTATTGCTGCCGCATACGCGTCAAAAGACCTGCCATGCCCTTTGGGCATTAGGGCTCACTCCACTAGAGGCATGGCCTCCTCGTGGGCATGGTCCAGCGGGATTTCCATTCACGACATATGTATGGCAGCGGGCTGGGCTTCCCCCTCCACCTTTGTCAGATTTTACAATCTGGAAGTGCCCGCCCTGCAGGCAAAACTACTAGCGGTTTAATACGCTACAGCTCCCCTGGTGAGCTGCACTGATGGGACTCATTCCACACAGACCGGCACCGCCGCTCTGTCGTTCCCTTCCCACTATGTGCTTATGTATCACACACACACTGGCCCGCACTCTTGCGGCCAAATATTATTTCCCCACTCACAAGGGCTCCCCCAGGTCCACCCCCCTGGGGCTCATGCAGTGGATGCTTGGCGCGCACGGCGTTGACAATGGGTTCCCGTAGCGTAAGCTAGCTTACGCAATACGAGAGAACATCTCGTAAGAGAACGTCTCGGTTACCTACGTAACCTCGGTTCTCTCTAGATGAGGGAACGAGTATTGCGTAGCCGGCCGTGCTCGCGCCACGAGCGACTTTCGCTTCATTCAATGAAAACCAGGGTTCCAGCCTACGAACTACTCTTATATGCACTCTAGTCACGCCCATTTTGGCGGGCTTTGATGCAGTAAGCGTGCGGACGCCTCTCATTGGACGCGAGTTCGCTCAAGTCCGTCTATAGGCTGCAGCAGTTGCCGCAGAGCAACCAATGAGCTCGCTAGCTAGCCCGCTCAAGGTCTGCAGTTGCTGCACTGCGTTGACAAATGATACAAAATTAAGGATAATTTTTTGGCTTCAATATCTCAGAAAAGATTAATCTTTCCCGTAGCGTAAGCTAGCTTACGCAATACTCGTTCCCTCATCTAGAGAGAACCGAGGTTACGTAGGTAACCGAGACGTTTTCCTTTGTTCAGCGCCTTGAGATGCTATGCAAATGAAAATGTTTTAGAAATTGAAATTAATCAGTACAAATAGCAATTGATGCAATTTTCACTTAGTGTAAATAGCAACAAAAAGCATATTCTTTGCACTTAGAGTGTGAGATGCTTTTTGTACCTTGGTGCAAATAGTGGCAGATCAAATTTGACCTCAAATTAAATATTAACATTCAGTATAGGGCCATCATTGCAGTGTGTTTATTGTGTTTAGTCCCACAGACACCCTACACCAACCCCTACCAACCTAGCCCTAACCTTAAGTTACAAGAATTATCCATGGTTTTACTATAGTAACCATTGTATCACCATGGTAATTTGAAGGAAAATCATAGCTACCATATAATTAAACATGATTACTATATTAACACCATATTACTGTAGTAAAACCATAATTGCGTTAAAACGAATCGGTTACTAACGTAACCTCGGTTCTCTCTAGATGAGGGAACGAGTATTGCGTAAGCTAGCTTACGCTATGGGAAAGATTCATCTTTTCTGAGATATTGAAGCCAAAAAATTATCCTTAATTTTGTATCCATTGTCAACGCAGTGCGGCAGCTGCAGACCTTGAGCGGGCTAGCTAGCAAGCTCATAGGTTGCTCTGCGGCAACTGCTGCAGCCTATAGACGAGCTTGGGCGAACTCGCATCCAATGAGAGGCGTCCGCGCGCTCACTGCATCAAAGCCCGCCAAAATGGGCGTGACTAGAGTGCATATAAGCGTAGTTCGTAGGCTGGAACCCTGGTTTTCATTGAATGAAGCGAAAAATCGCTTGTGGCGCGAGCACGGCCGGTTACGCAATACTCGTTCCCTCATCTAGAGAGAACCGAAGTTACGTTAGTAACTGATTCGTTCTCTTACGAGAGGTTCTCTCGTATTGCGTAAGCTAGCTTACGCTACGGGAACCCTTTGTCAACGCCGTGCGCGCCAAGCATCCACTGCATGAGCCCCAGGGAATTAAGGGGGACCCGGGGGAGCCCTTGTGAGTGGGGAATTAATATTTGGCCGGCAAGAGTGCGGGCCAGTGTGTGTGTAGTACATAAGCACATAGACAGAGCGGCGGTGCCGGTCTGTGTGGACTGTGTCCCATTAATGCAGCTCACCAGGGAGCTGTAGCGTATTAAACCGCTAGCAGTTTAGCCTGCAGAGCGGGTACTTCCAGATTGTAAAATCTGACAAAGGTGGAGGGGAAGCCCAGCCCGCTGCCACACATATGTCGTGAATGGAAATCCCGCTGGACCATGCCCACGAGGAGGCCATGCCTCTAGTGGAGTGAGCCCTAATGCCTAGCGGGCATGGTAGGTCTTTTGACGCGTACGCGGCAGCAATAGCGTCCACTATCCATCTGGACAGTGTCTGTTTAGAGGCGGCGAGACCTTTGGTGCGCCCTCCAAACGAAACGAAAAGCTGCTCAGAGCGTCTGAAAGATGCGGAGCGCGCAGTATACAATCTCAGTGCTCTGACTGAGCAAAGGAGATTGGTGTTGCGTTCGCTATCAGATGCTGGTAGCGCCGTCAAGGAAATGATCTGTGCTCTGAAAGGAGTACCGATCACCTTGGGGACATAGCCGTGTCTAGGCTTTAAAATGACCTTGGAGTCACTTGGTCCAAACTCAAGACATGCAGCGCTAACAGATCTCCCACCCGTTTAACTGATGATAGGGCAGTTAGAAAAACGGTTTTAAGTGAGAGGTGTTTCACATCCACGGATTGAAGCGGTTCGAAGGGAGGGGCTTTCATAGCTTCGAGAACTATAGAAAGATCCCAGATAGGAACCGATGGGGGCGGAGGGTTCATCCTTCTAGCTCCCTGAGGAAGCGGATGACCAGCTCGTTTTTACCCTGTGACTGGCCGTGCAGGGGTTCAGCGAACGCTGCGACGGCCGCCACGTACACTTTGAGCGTGGATGGGGATCTGCCCTTATCCAGCAGCTCTTGTAAAAACACGAGCAGCGGCGATACCCCACATGTCCGTGAGTCCAGGTCTCTGTCGGTGCACCATTTTGAAAACACAGACCATTTTGATGCATAGAGTCTTTTCGTGGAGGGGGCTCTAGCGTGTATGATGGTGTTTATTACTCCTTCTGGCAAAGCGACGGGTAGTCGTTGATCACCCACGCGTGTAGCGCCCAGCGCTCTGGGTGGGGATGCCAGATCGTGCCGCGCCCGAGGCGGTCGACGGCCTGTGTGAGGAGGCGTGTTAGTCCCCCTTCGACTCCGGTGCGGGTCCTGCTGGATTCCTGGGCCGAGGAGGAGGCGTGTGAGCCTGACCACTCCTCGTTGTCCGAAGCCATGATGGAACATGCTACTTTGTCCGAGATGGCAGCAGAGCAGCCGCTCGGTGGCAACTGCGCGTCCCGGGTGGGCGGGGAAGGTGAAGGCGATGCTCGAGGCATGGTCTCCGGCGAGGCAATCGCTTCTACCACTGGTTCCGGCAGCCTTTGACAGCGGCGCTTTTTTCTGCGTGGCTGAATAGAAGGCGGCGCGGCAGCTTCGGTCCTGAGCGCTTCGAGTCGAGCCCGCAGGGTCGACATCGGCAGCTCCTCGCAGAGATCGCATCCGCCTTCAGCGAGGGCGAGCTCTGCATGCCCCAGTCCCAGGCAGAGAGCGCAGATGATGTGGCGGTCTCCGGTGCTGAGAGGGGCGTGCGCAAGTGGAGCGAGGCATCTTTAAAAAGACGCTCGTACTCTTTTGTGAAGTTCTTAAGAACTAGCTTGCTTTAAAAAGGATACGTCGCCGGATGGCGTAGCTCGCAGGACAGCTGAAGGTGGCGAAGACGGCCGGCTTCTTCGAGCGCTGTCCACGCTTGCTTGATGCCCCTCGAACGGCGACGCGGCTTCTGGTTCAGAGATGCGAAGAGCTTCGCTGAAGAGATGAAAATCAGGGTTCCAGCCTACGAACTACGCTTATATGCACTCTAGTCACGCCCATTTTGGCAGGCTTTGATGCAGTGAGCGCGCGGACGCCTCTCATTGGATGCGAGGTCGCCCAAGCTCGTCTATAGGCTGCAGCAGTTGCCGCAGAGCAACCTATGAGCTCGCTAGCTAGCCCGCTCAAGGTCTGTAGCTGCCGCACTGCGTTGACAATGGATACAAAATTAAGGATAATTTTTTGGCTTCAATATTTCAGAAAAGATGAATCTTTCCCGTAGCGTAAGCTAGCTTACGCAATACGAGAGAACCTCTCGTAAGAGAACTATAGCTTCAGCCAAAAAACATGGTTACCATAATAAAACCATGGATGATTTTACACAGATCAAACATGTCTTTAAATTCCCAACCTTCACTGTGACAAAAATAAAAAAACTGTGAGGTAATAAGCCTTTGTATTAATAATAATTTATTACTATAAGTAGTATTAAATGTTAGTACTTAAATAAAGGTCTTACTTTAAGACTGGAGACAGAAGACTGGATGGGGAAAAGTGAGACAAAAGGGGTAATTGAATCCCAGGTCGTCCACATGAAAAAGCACATCTACTGTATACTTTCTTTATACTCTATGCTATTGCACACCTAGTGCAAATAGTCACACTTTTCTCATATTTTGGACAATCATGCTTGATGCCAGCCCGAGAGAGTGTATCTGCCACGAACATGAATTTTTCTCAATGAGCATGCATTGGAATATCTCAGGACAGTCATTTAAGGCCTTGGACATTATGGAAACTTGTGACATATGGTCTTTTTCAACTTAAAAGGTCTGTCCATAAACATACTGATGGAACCTTTCACAGAAGAGCCAAAAGTTTCTTCTCGATTTGTGCATAGTTGGATTCGGCACTTGTCAATGCTTATGAGGCGTAGGCTACTGGCTGTCAACTCTTGCTATGTTGCTGCAACAGCACAGCACCTAGGCCATACTGTGAGGCATCTGCTGAGATCCTAGAGCTCTTGTGCTAATCAAATTCTGAGAACTGGCTCTTCTGTAATGATGCGTTTCAGATTTTCAAAGTATGTCTCCTGCTCGTGAGAACACACGTACTCATTTTTTTTCTTCTCAGTGAGACATTTTATGGAGCAGATTGTGTTGACAGCTGGAGAATTAAGTTGGCCAGGTAGGTGACCATTTCAATGAATCTTCTCATTTCCTCTTTAATTTGAGTTGTTCCATTTTAACTATCGCCGATAGTTTTCTTTGGTCTGGCATAATGCCTTCCTCAGAGAGGATGTCTCGGCTCGTCCACTGATCGGGTCTGGAGCTCCCTTTTTAATAATAATTAGGCACAAACCTTCCAATAAAAATAGCCAGCGAGCCCCAAGAACTGTCTCACCACCTTTTTGGTCTTCGGTCTCCGGCGGGTCACAATTGCTGCAGTTTTATCAATTTGGGGTTGTACCTGCCAATGCCCAAAATTGGTGTAACGAAAACGGTGTGGAGAAATCCATTTTCTCACAGGACATCCCTTTGTTAAATCCAGTGTCGAATAAAAGCGAGCCATGGCCAACCGATGGAGCAGTTCGTCAATACGAGGCATAGGATATGAGTCCAATTTTGACACCGCATTGACTTTCCTATATTCCACACAGAACCAGACCATCGCTCTTAGGCACCAGAACCACTGGACTGGCCCAATCTCTGTGAGATTCTTCTATTACCCCCATATCAATCATGGCCTTCAATTCTTCCAGTACTACTTGTTTTTTGTGTTTGGGTAACCGGTAGGGCCAACTACGTACCACTAACCCTGGGGTTGTCTCGATGTGGTGTTCTATGAGATTAGTGCATACGGAGAGGCGAGAACATATCAGAGAAATTCGTATTCAATCTGGCAACCTCTGTACATTGTGATGTGAGAGGTGGTCTCCACGAGGGACCGGGGTGAACTGATTGGCTTTTAGACTCACTTCCGGACCGAGGACCTCCCTCTCCGGAACTACCATCGCCATGGATACAAGTACCGCCTCTCTCCATGTTTTAGTAGGTTAAGGTGGTAATTTTGACAAGCCCTGCCCTATCAGTCATCTTCCCCTACTCGCCATGTGACCTCAAAGGGCCTTTGACACTTTCGAGCTCGATGTGGGCAGTAATACAAATACTTTATCTCCTGGTACAAATTCCTGTATCCAAGCCCCCCTGTTATACAGTCAGCACTGACGTTTTTGCACCTGTAGCAAATTCTCCCATGATAGACGCCCCAGTGTTTTGAGTTTTGCTCTCAGGCCAAGAACGTATTGAATTTCATTTTTGCTTTGTGAAGGACCCTCCTCCCAATTTTCCTTCATGACACCTAACACGCCACAGGACTTATGCCCATATAACAATTCAAAAGGGGAAAACCCCATGAAGGCTTGTGGGACATCTTGCACTGCAAATAACAGGGGTTCAAGTCACTTATCCCAATTCTGCTCGCTTACATGATGCATGTGACATGAAAGTAGTGCCCTGATCAATGAGGATTTCTTTTGGAATTCCCACTTGGGAGATTATACTGAAGAGTGCCTCCACAACACTACATACTGAGATGTTGCGCAATGGCACTGCTTCCAGTTATTGCGTTGCATAATCCACCAGAACTAGTACTAAGCGAAGCCTGCATGCTGACCATTCTAATGACCCGACAAGTTCCTTGACAACTCTATCAAATGGAACCTAGCTTTACGAATTCTTGGGCATTAAGTTAATTTGTACCAGCATTTACCATCTGTACACAGATGGCCTGGTGGAGTGATTTAATAAAAACCTTTGTGGAATAATTAATGCTTCTCAACAACTTCTCTGGTGATGTAATGTGGAATAATGAAGGCCTCTTTTATGTATCTCTTGTTGGGGTAGCTACAGCTGCTCCCTGCTCTAAAGATGTTCTAAGGAATGTGTTTTTGTCTCACGTTTCGCACGTAGCTCAAACATGTATGTCACCCCCATATAAGGTAAAGAACTATTTCATTGGTGAGGGTCCAGTGGAATGTGGTTTTCTGGACCATAAAACAGAGTGTTGAGACAATAAACGTTGAAGAAGGATTTGATAGCATTGGTTCTCTGTGTCAGTTCTTGCTTCCCTCAGCTGAGCCGTATCGAGACGGGGATTGCAGATCAACAAATAAATTAAATACATTGGATGACAAAATTATCTAACAGTTTGGGGGCTCGTCCGGGATTTCTCCAGACAGGTAAGTATCAGGTATTCCTGTCTGATGAGAGATTGAATAAAACTTAGTTTAATTTGGCTCTATATTAACTCCGTTAATAACTCTGCTCGGGGGACCCGTCAGAGGGATGAATTTGCCTTATTATAAATAGGAAGGAGGGTTTTTGCTCTATTATAAATAGGAAAAACCCCATGACCGCAGCAGCAGTTTTAAGGATATCCTTATTCTGGTATGAATAGGAAGAGGACGGTAATTGTCCTAAGGAAAAGACGGAGAGAATTTGATCTGCATTATTGATCTGCAGGAACCGTGTCGATCGGGAAATTGTTTGTATTATTATTATTATTATTAAAAGGGTGACATTGTGGGACAGGAAATAAGCCGCCCATTATCGGAAGTAAACTCCAAAATAATGGATGTTTTGCAATAAATAAGATTATAATACTGAGCCATCAGCAATCTGGCTGGGTGGTCAGAGAAAGGAGAAAGGAAAAAGGAGGAAAAAAAGAAAAAACGTAGTTAGATCAATTCAGGAGTAAATCCAAAATCTATGGTTAAAAAAGGGTGAACGGGCCCTCAGTGAGATTATAAATATATAGTAATAGTATATATAGAATCATATGATGAGTGGAAGAAAATAAAACTATTCTGGGACATAGGTCCTGAACAAAAAGAGACTAATCAAATGCATGCAGCGGTCTCTGTTTCAAAACAAACCGCCTAAATATGATATTGTCGTGAACAAAGCTTTAACCCCTAGCTCCCCAAAGACACCATGCATTTGTATCCCGATTTAACACAATTTAAAGGGTAGCCTAACTCATTCGCTGCAGCCGCAGCCGCGGATGTATTCGATTCAGATTCAAAGAAAAATACGAGCAAAGATACAACAGCTGCATTTCCTTTAATCAAGTGCCCAGACGGATATAAAATCGTTTCAATAACATTATCAGAGACGCTGACTAAATGCAAAGAATTACTATATAAAAACCGCATACCTTTATCATCGAAACTGCCGCATTTAAAGTTTATTAACGGCGCATTGCTATGAGGGCTCTATCACAGGACGCATTCTGAACTCTCTGGGAATGAATGGCATTCCTGTGAAGTGTAATATGACACCAAAATTACCCGTAACATCTCCAGATAACACAAACATGTTTAAAATGCATGATTTTGCCTGACTCGTCTGTAATCCGATGCATAAAATTGGAAAAAAAACTTTTGATTCTAACTGATTACAATTACCTACGCCTACAAAGATGAGGCGGGCTTTATTGACGTAAGACCATATGTTGCCAAACTGTCTTTAACTTACCAGTATAGCCTACTGCAAACAGTATCCACTTTCCAAAGAAAAGAACAAGGCATTGGATAGCAATGCCTGTAACAAGGTATTTTGAAACACATTCACTCATCACAAAAATCACCAATTAATCCTATGAAGAAAGCTAATAATACATGGAAATTAACACAAGATTTGAAAATTAATGACATTGTCACCAGTGGTGCCGGATGTGTGCACTACTATTAACTAAATTCCAGCAGACCACACTCATTTTATTATTATTAATTTGTGTTAATTCAGTGTCAGTTATGCCAATTACACAGCCGCTGTTCACATTCACATATGGAGGCCAATAGTAACAGAATTTAGAGACTCGCCTGCTGTGTTCTCTGCTGTAGTACACGCTACTTTGAAGGACACCAAGCTGCCACCTGTCTATTGCAGTATGCTGACGACATCCTGCTTTCCGGCCCGGACATCATGTCATGCACAGCCGCTTCAACTACAGTGTGCAATGTATTAGTGAAGGCTGGCTTCAAGACATCAAAAGAAAAATGCAATGGGTGAAACTGAACTATCAATCTGGGTCATGAACTACAGAAACTAACAGTATGTCTCTCCACAGACAGAGTGAAGATGATTAATACCTTCCAGCACCCTAAAACATAGACTCAAATGCAAAGCTTATTGGGCTTAGTGAACTATTGTCGAGCATGGGTGACAAACTGCTCGTTATATGACAAAATCCTGAGAGAAGCAACACTCTCAAGGGCTGAGGAACCTATCAAGTGAACTGCTGAAATGGACATTGCTACCAAATCATGATGAACCATTTCATCTGTACGTGCACCAGGCGACAGGCACAGCAGCAGTGATCCTCGCTCAGTCCCATGGCGGAACAAATAGACCAGTGGCGTACTTGTCAAAAAATTTTAGAGGCAGTTGCCAAAACCTCCCTGCATGTTTGTGAGCAGTGACTGCTGAGGCGTTGATGGTACAACATGCAGAACGCATTGTTCTCTCACATCCATTAGTTGTGCACACCTCTCACCAGGTAGGAACAATTATGCACAACATTACCACATGACAGCACAACATTGATCGGGGTATGAGGTCATTTTATTGGCTACTGCTAATCAGACCATTAAACCAACCTCCGGTGTACACGCCCCGACTTTCACATGTTTGCATTGATCGACTTTATGCAGGTCGGATGTTTCATCATCCGCCCTGGAGGAGGGGAACCATTGGAACGTTGATGGGTCCTGTTTGGTTAAGCTGTAATGGAACTTCCAAATCGAATTATTGAAGATTATTCGCTCCCATATATATCTGCACAAGCTGCTGAGTTGTTTGCGTTGATCAGAGCATGCCATTTGGCTAAAGTTAAATCAATCTATATATACACAGACTCGAAGTATGCTGATGAGGTAGCAAAGTGGGCTGCAAGGGAAGTTATGGTAAGCCCAGAGCTGAATCAAGCTAAAGAGACTTTTCCATGATACAATCAACACTGGTAAAAGACAATGACATTAAATTGTTACAGTCAGATCCATTTGAATCTGACAACATTGGGCCTCAAATTAAGTGAAATCAAACTTATTGCATAAATGGGGTACAAAATGCAGTAAAATGTATGTCTTGTGTCTTAATGTGCGCACAGAACAACAGACACAAGCCTACGAAGCACAACTCATTACCACACTCGGAACTGCCATTCTAAACGGACAGAAGCTTTCCTGTGTGTGAGGTAAAATTATAAAATGGTGAAAATTTGGCAAAATAAATAATACAGAGATTCGGCTGACTGAGCTCAGAATGTCACCATCCTCTGTTGTTAATCGCTCCATTTGAAATACTAATGGGTAAGCCTTTCCCGACCCCTTGGGGTCAAAGGCCGTGCTAGCTTTCTCTCCACAGGTGACAAGGAGGTGGTGACTGCAGAATATGTGGATTCCCTCATTAAATATTAAATGACATAAATTATGATATCTCTCTCCCTCTGCCTGCAGAAAGCCCTACTCATTTGTTCCGAATCAGCAGGTTCTGGTGAAGTATCTGAAACCAACACAGTTAGGTGAACCAAAGTGGGCCCAACTACTGTACTGCCGGTGACCAGAACGGGGGTGCTAACTGACCTTCAACCACAGTGGATCCACGCAAGCCGCGTGAAGCTTGCTCCAGAGGAGGGCCTTACTGATTCGAGGTGAACGGTGAAAGCACTGGAGGAGCTGAACACACAGCGCCAGTGCCCAACCGGGAATCTGTGAATTAGGAGGACCTGAGGAGGGACCCGGAACAGTCAACATGAAGACATTCCTACTGACACTTTGCATATGGCAGGTGTTCGTGCTTGCCTGTGCCCATTCAGTATCAACACAACAGCAAGGAGTCGCAAGTGTAATTCCAGTTCCTAGAAATAATGTATGATAGTTTATGTTTTATGGTAATGTTACAGGAAGAGGTTTCTGTTATGAAGGTATGGGTAAACACCCGGAAACGAAGGTACATAGAATGTGATGCCTCAAGTGACCCTGAAGTATATCCAGACAGTTTTGGACAGCCAAGAGGTATTAAATGTTTGGATTAACTCTTGGCTAAAGATGGAGGAATATATAAAATATTTGGTGACAAATGCTATACATTCATCCTGGGTTACATTGATGATGATGGTGAATTCATGAAGGTATGAAAGGAAATGGATATGTTGAATACAGAATTAGCAGACAACGCCGGACATCAGGGAATATGGGGAAACTTTTTCAATGTGTGTGGGTGGTTCGCACCCTGGATGTCTTCCATTATATCGATTGGTGTATCCATTATACTTATGTTATTATTTGGCCCATGTTTGCTACAATTACTAATGCAAAAGATGAATGTAATGATAAACAGGCATAATATCGCCATGCTGCATTATATGCGTGTACCTAACACTGAAGTTGGTTGAGAAGGCTATGTGATCCTTTCAGGATCAAAGTGGGCATTGTGGAATAATTAATGCTTCTCAACAACTTCTCTGGTGATGTAATGTGGAATAATGAAGGCCTCTTTTATGTATCGCTTGTTGGGGGTAGCTACAGCTGCTCCCTGCTCTAAAGATGTTCTAAGGAATGTGTTTTTGTCTCACGTTTGTATGTATGTATGTCACCCCCATATAAGGTAAAGAACTATTTCATTGGTGAGAGTCCAGTGGAATGTGGTTTTCTGGACCATAAAACAGAGTGTTGAGACAATAAACGTTGAAGAAGGATTTGATAGCATTGGTTCTCTGTGTCAGTTCTTTCTTCCCTCAGCTGAGCCGTATCGAGACGGGGATTGCAGATCAACAAATAAATTAAATACATTAGATGACAAAATTATCTAACAACCTTAAAAACATGATTTGTAAGTTTGTGCATGAGGATGTTAGAAATTGGGATAAATGTCTCGACCCCCTAATATTTGCAGTATGAGAGGTCCCACAAGCCTCCACTGGGTTTTCCCAATTCAAGCTACTATATGGGCGGTGCCCGCGTGGGGTGCTTGACGTCATCCGTGAAGCTTGGGAGGAGGGACCTTCAGATAGCAAGAATGAAATTCAGTACGTTCTTGATCTTAGAGCAAAACATAAATGTAAAAAAACAAAGTGTCTTGTCAGATTTGCATAACTAGCAACAATATTTTTTAAAACAAGCCCAAAAAACTGCAACCCCGCAACCTGTGATTTTTTTCAAGCAAAAAGAAGCTCAAAGTCGCGTATTATAAGTGGACTTGGCAACTCTGACGGCACGCCCAGAGGGGATAAATACACATTCACACACATACACAGGGCAAAGTTACTTTATGAATCACATCCTTATTCTGTCTGTTATGATTGTTTATGTCCACACAGTACTCCTGTTGTTATTTTGCCGATCTCCACGTGACAGGGAAATGGAGAGAAAGTCAGAATGAACTGGGATATCTCCCCTCTGCTATCCTGATCTGTTGTGTGTGTGTAACAGAGCTCCTGCTGAAGAGAATGAGACCTCAAGCACAACATTCGGTAATGATCCAAGATGGCGGCGCGGTAGCACGCAGCGGCCACTCCGGATCCACAATGGTGCTATTTTTGTTAAAAAAGCCCGACTTCTGCAACACATGGACATCGGAGCAACCGGTGTTCGTGTCTACCATCGCCAGACACTACTGAAATATAAGACTCATGCAAAAACCAAGCTGCATGATGACCTGCAGGAGGCACTACGCGTACTCGGCTTGCTGCGGAGACCAGGCCTCCAGCCCTCGGCGTCGCCTGATGCCGGTGGCCGGGGGAGAGGACGTCGTAAGCGGTGTCGCGAGCGGAAGCGCGGAAAGAGGGCGGGGGTCCATGCTAGGCTAAAAACAATCCCTAGCCGGCCGGCTCTCCCGTCTATCCTGCTCTCAAATGTTTGCTCTCTGGACAATAAACTGGACTATATCCGACTCCAGCAGGCTACGCAGCGTGAGTTTAGAGACTGCTGCGTCTTCGTTTTCACGGAGACGTGGCTCAGCGACAGAGTTCCGGATGCCGCCATTCAGCTAGACGGGCTCGCCTCGTTTCGTGCCGACAGAAATACAGCTCTCTGCGGTAAGACTCGCGGTGGTGGCTTGTGTGTTTACATCAACACGGAATGGTGCAAGAACTCTATGCTAGTCTCTAGTTACTGTTCATCGCTGTTGGAGCTTGTGACTGTTAGATGCAGACCTTTTTATCTACCATGGGAATTCACCACTGTTTGCATAACCGAATTTACATTCCCCAGCGCTAACGCTAAGGAAGCGCTCTGTGAACTGTATGGGGCTATGAGCGAACTGCAGAACGCTCACCCCGACGGACTGTTTATTGTCACCGGAGATTTCAACCATGCAAATCTCAAGACAGTGCTCCCTAAATTCCATCAGTATGTGGAATTTGCAACGAGAGGGGCGAACGCGCTTGATCTTGTTTACACAAACATCCCAGGCGCGTGCCGGGCGGAGCCCCGCCCCACCTCGGCTACTCAGACCACATCTCTGTTATGTTAATTCCAGCATACAGACCGCTCGTCAGACGCACAAAACCGCTTCAGAAGCAGGTGAAAACCTGGCCAGCAGGAGCCATCTCTGCTCTTCAGGACTGTTTTGAGTGTACTGACTGGCACATGTTCAGGGAGGCTGCAGCATATGGCGATTCTACCAACTTGGAGGAATACACAGCATCAGTGACCAGCTACATCAGCAAGTGCATTGATGATGTCACTTTCTCCAAGACCATCACCACATGCTCCAACCAGAAGCCGTGGATGACTGCGGAGGTGCGCACGCTGCTGAGGTCCCGAGACTCCGCCTTCAGAGCAGGCGATAAGGCAGCCCTAAGAACAGCTAGGGCCAAACTGTCACAGGCAATCAGAGAGGCAAAGCGCGCACACGCCCAGAGAATCCACAGTCACTTCCAGGACAGCGGTGACACGCGGCGCATGTGGCAGGGCATCCAGGCCATCACCAACTACAGGACAACATCAGTTGCCTGTGACAAAGATGCCTCCCTTCCAGATGCGCTGAACGACTTCTACGCTCGGTTTGAAGTGCAGAAAGACGTGATGGCGAGGAAGTCCACCCCTCCTCCCAACGACCAGGTGCTCTGTCTTACCACGGCAGATGTGAGGAAAACTCTATGTAGAGTCAACCCACGGAAGGCTGCTGGACCAGACAACATTCCTGGCAGAGTGCTCAGAGGATGTGCAGACCAGCTAGCAGATGTTCTTACCAACATCTTCAACATCTCTCTGAGCAGCGCCGTTGTTCCAACGTGCTTCAAGGCCACCACCATCATCCCCATGCCAAAGAAGTCTTCAGTGTCCTGCCTCAACGACTACCGTCCCGTCGCACTTACACCCATCATCATGAAGTGCTTCGAGAGGCTCGTCATGAGGTAGATTAAGACCCAGCTGCCCCCTCACTAGACCCACTGCAGTTTGCGTATCGTTCAAACCGTTCAACGGACGATGCCATCACCACAACCCTCCATCTGGCCCTCACCCACCTAGACAATAAGGACTCATACGTTCGAATGCTGTTCATAGATTTCAGCTCAGCATTCAACACAATCATTCCCCAGCACCTGATTGGAAAGCTGAACCTGCTGGGCCTGGACACCTCCCTCTGCAACTGGATCCTGGACTTCCTGACTGGGAGACCTCAGTCAGTCCGGATCGGGAACAGCATCTCCACCACCACCACACTGAGCACTGGGGCCCCCAGGGCTGTGTGCTCAGTCCACTGCTGTTCACTCTGCTGACTCACGACTGTGCAGCAATGCACAGCTCGAATCACATCATCAAGTTCGCCGATGACACGACCGTGGTGGGTCTCATCAGCAAGAACAACGAGTCAGCATACAGAGAGGAGGTGCAGCGGCTGACGAACTGGTGTAGAGCCAACAACCTGTCCCTGAATGTCGACAAAACAAAAGAGATGGTTGTTGACTTTAGGAGAGCACAAGGTGAACACACTCCGCTGAACATCGACGGCTCCTCTGTGGAGATCGTCAAGAGCACCAAATTCCTTGATGTTCACCTGGCGGAGAACCTCACCTGGTCCCTCAACACCAGCTCTATCACCAAGAAAGCCCAGCAGCGTCTCTACTTTCTTCGAAGGCTGAGGAAAGCACATCTCCCAACCCCCATCCTCACTACATTCTATAGAGGGACTATTGAGAGCATCCTGAGCAGCTGCATCACTGCCTGGTTTGGGACTTGCACCGCTTCGGACCGCAAAGCCCTGCAGAGGATAGTGAGGACAGCTGAGAAGATCATTGGGGTCTCTCTTCCCTCCATCAAAGACATTTACAAAAAACACTGTATCCATAAAGCAACCAGCATTGTGGACGACCCCACACACCCCTCACACAAACTCTTTACCCTCCTCCCGTCTGGCAAGAGGTACCGAAGCATTCGGGCCCTCACGGCCAGACTGTGTAACAGCTTCTTCCCCAAGCCATCAGACTTCTCAATACTCAGAGACTGGTTTGACACACACGTGTCCTGAGTTGCACTTTAATAACTGTCACTTTATAACTGTCTGCTACCTCAATAACTGCTATGTGCATAGAACATTATCTCATAGTATGTTATGTTTACATTTTTAGAAACTGTCATCTTTTTGCACTACTGAGTACTGGTCGGCGCTGCACTGTCTATTGTCCTGTTCATTGTCAGTAATTTGCTGTACTGTCCTGTACTTTTTGCACATGTTTGCACGTGCACTTTATATAGGTATATATAGGTAGTTTATATAGGTATTTTATTTCGTTGTGTAGTCTCATGTGGTCCTATGTTGGTCCTTTGTTGTTTTTATGTAGCACCATGGTCCTGGAGGAACGTTGTCTCGTTTTGCTGTGTACTGTGCTAACTGTATATGGTTGAAACGACAATAAAAACCACTTGACTTGACTTGACTTGAGGTGTGTGACACCCTCAGCTAAAATCAAGTTGCTCTGAATCAGCTTGTGAGATGCCAGCTATACTATACCGTAAGTATAAAGTATATTTACCGAAAGTAAAATTTATTTTTTTACACCCATTAGGTGACTGTGCTGCCTGACATGACGTTGCAGAAATAGAAACCATTCCAAAAACAGAAAGCCCTGTCGCTGTTGCTCGATGTGCTGGTTAGGACAAAAACTCTTATTAACATGCGATTAATAACTTTACTCTTAATAACTTTTTTAACGCCGGGTTTACACATCGTCCGTGAGCGGGGTGTGAGTGGGAGGTTTTTGTTTCAGCACCCATATTAACAGATTACACCGTTCATACTGCAAGCGTGAGTCATGAGGTGATGCATCTCAGAAGCGTCCCAGATGTGGCAGTGAGCGAATCGTTTCCATGTTGAGCCTCGTACAGCTCTGGGTTCAGTACAACACTAAAATAATCAGGAGATTATAGTAAAGACACAATAGCAAATCAAAATTTTTAAAACTGAACCTATAGTACACTACAATTCATATATCTGCATGCAAATAATCTCAATAAAATAACTTAATAAAGGAAAGAATTAATAAAATGCCGGACCTTTTGCCATTCTGTGTATATAGGTGTATAGTACAGACAAAACATTATCCAGTCACAACCAAGTGTGCTGATAAAGATGAAGTGCACATGACTGCCTGCTGTTGTCCTTGAAGCAGCAATAACCTTATCATATTATGACTTTATTAAAGAAATAGTTTTGCCAGTAGACCCCATAGATAACTTTATTTTCTGCTCAGAGGCACTGCTATTTCTCACAGAAGAGACGCGGCCAATGTGAACGTCCAATGCTCACGCCTCCCTCACGGAGGATGTGTGAAGCCGTCAAAATACTTCACCACACCCGTCAAAACTCGAGCGGTTATTCGCAAACTCACCTAGGGAACCAAAATGGTCAGAAATGACCCTGGTTGTCATGATAGATAATCATTTGTCATAATAAAATAATTTATATTTCTATACTCATAATATTATATCTGAAACATTAATATCACAAAAATGTTTATGGAATAGCTGCAGTGCCGGACTGGGACACAATTTCAGGCCGGGAAATCCTACACCCATCCAGGCCATCCTATGCACCCAAATAAAATTTAGAAACACGGACAACCTTGGTTTTTTTCCCCCTAAATTACATTTATTTCACAGTATGACCATAACATATACATTCCATACCACTTCCTGTTTATTTTGTCTTTGCTGTAGAAGATGTTAAGAATGGCCTGTTTTGGACTTTGCTGTGGATGGTAGCGGAAAAAATGGTGTAAATCCTTAGGCTGTGGCCGTGCAAAATAATTAAAGGCTTTCTCTTGAACGGTACCCTCACTTCCCTTTTCCTTCTCTTCATTTTCCCTAATATCGCTCTGTCTCTTCCTTCCACCAGGATCATCAGCCTCATACACTAAGTAAAGAGGAGTACTAGTGTTATTGGAAATTTAAACTAAAACATTACCCTATATATATACACTCACCTAAAGGATTATTAGGAACACCATACTAATACTGTGTTTGACCCCCTTTTGCCTTCAGAACTGCCTTAATTCTACGTGGCATTGATTCAACAAGGTGCTGAAAGCATTCTTTAGAAATGTTGGCCCATATTGATAGGATAGCATCTTGCAGTTGATGGAGATTTGTGGGATGCACATCCAGGGCACAAAGCTCCCATTCCACCACATCCCAAAGATGCTCTATTGGGTTGAGATCTGGTGACTGTGGGGGCCATTTTAGTACAGTGAACTCATTGTAATGTTCAAGAAACCAATTTGAAATGATTCGAGCTTTGTGACATGGTGCATTATCCTGCTGGAAGTAGCCATCAGAGGATGGGTACATGGTGGCCATAAAGGGATGGACATGGTCAGAAACAATGCTCAGGTAGGCCGTGGCATTTAAACGATGCCCAATTGGCACTAAGGGGCCTAAAGTGTGCCAAGAAAACATCCCCCACACCATTACACCACCACCACCAGCCTGCACAGTGGTAACAAGGCATGATGGATCCATGTTCTCATTCTGTTTACACCAAATTCTGACTCTACCATCTGAATGTCTCAACAGAAATCGAGACTCATCAGACCACGCAACATTTTTCCAGTCTTCAACTGTCCAATTTTGGTGAGCTCTTGCAAATATAGCCTCTTTTTCCTATTTGTAGTGGAGATGAGTGGTACCCGGTGGGGTCTTCTGCTGTTGTAGCCCATCCGCCTCAAGGTTGTGCGTGTTGTGGCTTCACAAATGCTTTGCTGCATACCTCGGTTGTAACGAGTGGTTATTTCAGGCAAAGTTGCTCTTCTATCAGCTTGAATCAGTCGGCCCATTCTCCTCTGACCTCTAGCATCAACAAGGCATTTTCGCCCACAGGACTGCCGCATACTGGATGTTTTTCCCTTTTGACACCATTCTTTGTAAACCCTAGAAATGGTTGTGCGTGAAAATCCCAGTAACTGAGCAGATTGTGAAATACTCAGACCGGCCCGTCTGGCACCAACAACCATGCCACGCTCAAAATTGCTTAAATCACCTTTCTTTCCCATTCTGACATTCAGTTTGGAGTTCAGGAGATTGTCTTGACCAGGACCACACCCCTAAATGCATTGAAGTAACTGCCATGTGATTGGTTGATTAGATAATTGCATTAATGAGAAATTGAACAGGTGTTCCTAATAATCCTTTAGGTGAGTGTATATATGTATGTATGTAGTTATAAAGTGTGTGTATTTTTCTTGTACCTGTCTCTTCTCCACCTGTCACTTCTTCTGGCCTCATGTTACAAACAGAACTGTCCCACTCTCCACCTTGGTGCAAAACAACCACCTTATTGTAATTTGTTTGACCAGTATCTACATTTATTTTAGTAAAAATAAAAGTATTATATTTATGACAAAATGGTGTTGTTTTTATCTTAAAACTACTTAAATATCCAACATTTAGCAACACTATATTTCATGCAATATGTACATTTTTTTCTTTTCTTATTTTGCTTCTACATGTCATCTCACTCCCTGGCTGAATCTGATGTGTGATCATTGCACCACAGCTAGTGCTAGGTCTCCACCTTCATTTGATGAAAAAAAAGGAAATTTGCATTACCTTATTAAATGTATGCATCATCTTTCATGTCAAATTCTTACATTTGATCAATAAATTCAGTTATAATAATAATACACTATAGGGCTATTACCCATCAAATTAAAAAATGTGCACTGCAATTACAACTGCAATAAATAATGGTATGAGATTGATGTTTTAAATAAATGTTTGAATATAAAAAAAATGCAATACTTAAACATTAAACTAAACCGCCAATAGGTGGCGGCAAGTGATCGTCTTAATTAGTGAGTCATTCATACAAAAGATTAGTTCAAAACGCTGAATCATTCAGTAACAAAACACTGATGTAGCTTTCCTTTGGAACTATTTTAGTCGGTGAAATAGAACAAAAACAGTTCATATGGTTTGTGTCTAAAATGTAAGTAACTTACTAATAAATATTAACTACGCTACTTGTTTATTGAACAATAAATTCAATGTAACATTTTCAATCGTGATAATATTCAGCAAAACAGCTCCCTTAGTTGTGTTATGTTAAACTAAATCATATGTTATAAATAAAAAAAACAACAATTAGAATTTTTACCTCAGTACATCTCTTCTGTGAGTTTTCTGTGTGCACTCATTTGTTTTGATTTCTCCATGAATGTAACGTTAGATGGGCGCTACCGCTTACATTTGCTAGCAGTTCAATACTAAGTTAACGAAGAAAAAAGTACAGTATTTACAGATGAAACTGACCTGCACTTGAAGTCCTGAACAGGTCAGTAATTTTGCAACATTTTGCTGCTTCTTCTTGGAGTGCTTTCTTTTTTTTTGTCCTTTCCCTCTCTGCTCCACCTGGCCGTTTTCTCTCCATCATCGGGTGCTGCTCGCTTTTTCTGTTTAACCGTTTAGGTGCGTACACACTGCCAGCGACATCGCGCGCGACAGCAACTCCATACCATTCATTTTCAATGAGAGCACAGCGACTTCCGGCGACACGAGCTGTCGCGACCGTTGGCGACTAGATGTGGGCGTGTCCAGCGACGCGACAAAGTTGAGACAAGTTCAACTTTATTGAAATGAAGAGCGACTTACGGAAGCAACAGCCAATAGGACAGAAGATGGGAGAGCTCACGTGATCCTTCTCTCTCTCTCTCAGCAGGACGTGCTGTTTGCCATAGTGGCTGTTTATCTGCGGCAAAAATGCAAATGCTGGTCTGTCTGGGTCCATAAAATCCCCGCGATCTCAGATGCACCTTTCCACGCAGTATTTTTCTTAAAAATGTCCTTGTACGTGGGAAGAGACATATCATAGAGCACTGGAAAATTTCTAACAGCAAGAATTAGCCTTTCATCCATCTTTCCGTTACTGCAGGAGCTGAGAGAGAGAGAGAGAGAGAAGGATCACGTGAGCTCTCCCGTCTTCTCTCCTATTGGCTGTCGCTTCCGTTAGTCGCTCTTCATTTGAATAAAGTTGAACTTGTCTCAACTTTGTTTGCGTCGCTGGACACGCCCACATCTAGTCACCAATGGTCGCTACAGCTTGTGTCACCGGAAGTCGCTGTGCTCTCGTTGAAAATTTATGGTATGGAGTCGCTGTCGCGCGTGATGTCGCTGGCTGTGTGTACGCACCTTGAGGCGTTAAGTCGAATCGTAGCCTTGCCAGTCAAGACTAACAGATTCATGATTTTTTATTTATTGTTATTAATATTAATTATAATTTTATTGAATGACGAATTCAAAAATGATCACTGGTAAAGGTAGTAATATAAAATAATAATAATTTTAAAAAAAGCCACCACAAGGACTTATAGCGCATTGGGAATTGGGCATTCCAAATTGGTGAGGAGAAGAAAAAAGTTAAAATATATATATATCAGTGGCGGCTGCTGGTCTTTCAAAGAGGGGAAGCTCATTTTCGGCCTACATTATAAACTTATTTACCCTATTTTTTGCACTAAATCAATCTTAGGTGTTGATCTGCCCTGCTGTTTAATTCTAATTTTTTCCTCGTAAGGAAGACTTTCAAATGGCTTCGCCAAAATCAGGTCGACAATATTAGCACCGTCTGCCATCGTGCGCAGTTTCACCCGTACGACGCTAGCCTAGCCTACTGTATGAACGAACGAACGAACGAACGAACGAACGAACACTCTAAAACAAAATATATTAAACTTGGTAAAACTGAAACAAGGAATGTGGTGTATAATTGTGTGAAATGTATTATGCAAATTGACTAGCAATTTCGCCAAACAAATATAAAGAAATAGGTTGCAGCAGTTTGTCTTTCGACTACACTTGCGAAATCCGCGATGGGACTGAGCGCGAAATAGCTTCAGTGACTTCTTATAGTACAGATTCGCTGTCAATCAAAAGGAGATGCAGTCTTTCGACAGATCCTCCAATCATCACGCGGAAGCCCGGAGGCCAGCCCACTCCTCATTCACCCCCAGAGACGCTGAGCGTCCGTGGGCGGGACATAATCGCAGCATTTATCCAATGACCGTCTATTTTCGGAGCACTGAAAAAAACTGTTCAGAGCAGCCCCATTGAAGTCAATGGACGCTCGGCTTCAACAGGGAAATGCACTGACGCTACGGGAATGTATGGGAAGTAAATCGAGTCAGCCGACCTGCTATATGTAATGTAGCTGATTCTGAACGAACTCGTCTTCGAGATGAACGTGTTCTAACGCATTTTTAGTCAATAAATTGTTTACATAATAGTACATATTTGACCATAATTTTTTTGACATTATAGGGGAAGCTGAGCTTCCCTTGCAGTCTTAAAGAAATCCCCACTGATATATATAAATATATAAATAAATAAATATATATATATTTATTTATTTATTTTTCTCTCTAATTAAGGCTCTTTGTGGTCTGACTTTTTGAAGTTTGAGAGCCCCTGTTGTTGTGCATGAGCAGCTTTTTTTTTGTCGTTTTCCACGACAAGCGGTTCAGAATGTCCCCTCCGAGATGCTGTTGTATGACGTCATGGAAACATGGCGGCGCGCTGAGAGATTTGCAGAGTTCTGATAAACATGAACTTTTAAATAAATAAATACATCAACGTTTCGTATTAGATTATGTTAACCACATTTACGTTTGCAGAGACATTCAAAACGGTAAACTATATTCTCGATTGATAATCATTAACCTGCAGAAACTTCTGGCATTGTTGTTTGTTTGTTTGTACATTATTCGAGCATCGGATTCATGTTTATAAATCCCGCCAATATTCTCATCATCCTAAACGAAGACTTGTTTCTACACGAACAGGAATAATTCCAGGTGTTTCAACTGAGATCTGCGGGATAAAACATTGTAAAATGATGTTTATTAAAGAAGAGAGTGAGGACATGAGTTATCCAGAATCATGCAGTTCAAATGTCATGAAAAATGAAGATACTGAGGAACAAAGAGGTTGGTGTCCATTCTTAATTATTTATTATTGTCTGTGCATGAAGATTAAAGTTATAATAGTGACGTGATTCTATGAGTTCTTGTTGGTAGTTAATTATCAGTTACTGATAAATAACTAATTTATAAATCAAAACAACAAATGAAATGGCTTATAAAATAAAACATTCTCTTAGCAATGCCCCGTCTCGGCTGGTGTGACAGTGGCAATTCGTTTTCTTTCACGGTTTCTTTTTATCTGGGTCTTGCCACTAAAAATACAGTCATCTGAACACAAACAAAGCCTTTTTCTACAATCAAGAGAGCATTAGAAAATATTTTACACAGGATGAAAGTTTCCATAGTTTAAACTGTGGAATTTTGCAATAAAATCAAAGTAACTAAAGGTAAAAACATGATAACATGGACAGTAACCATAAAACGATTAAATTCATTAGAAAAAACATACCGAAATTAAATTGTATTCCCTCACTACCCCGATATATTGACATAAGTTCATGGAAAATATTTTTTATTATTCTGTCTGTTCATGGTACATATTTCCCCTTTATTCCTTTTCAGTGCTGTTTATAATATTGGGGTCATTTATCATCAACAAATTATGGGTATTCATAGAGGTTTTGAGCAAATACTCAATGCAGAATCCGTGACCCAGCCTGTGCTTCTCGCTGCGCTCTTTATTATGAGTAGCTTGAGGCCGGTCCACATGTAAGGCTGTGTGTCCACCAAAGCATTTTTTTTTTCTGAGGCCAGCTTATTTTTTCAATTGTTTGCAATGGAAGCACCGCATTTTAAAAAAAGCCAGCAGTGTCACGAGGTGCTGAACGTCTATTCCAAACTGAGTGCTGCACGCTTGCCTTTCTTTTTCTAGTCGCCAAGAGTAAAAACATTTTCAACTTTGGGTAAAACGTAGGGCTCATCACTGTCACTTTTTATCCAGCTGTCAAATCACAGTGGAGGAGGGACAGGACAAATACTACACAAACAACCGTCACATCTTACTTATACAATGACTGAACAACAATGGAGAAGTTTACTGGTCTCTGAGTATTCATGTGTGTACCTGATGACATTCCGGTCTACCACAATATTAATATGAAGGTTCATATTATTCAACATTTTAATGTTTTGAGGACGTACTTCAGCCTTCCCTTCATCCAGCGCAAGGGCCACGTAAACATTAATTCGATATGCTAATGGCATTTTAATTTACCATTGCTATTATTATTAAAAGAGCTGTTCAGCTGCAGGGTGAAGATGACTATTTAAAAAAAGTCTACTTCATATCATCCTCATAAAACACCTGTTACATTTTTCATTTCTGGATTGTACAGTTTTTTTTTCTTTCTGTGCTTTGTATACCAGTCAGTTTTGGTCTTGTTTGGGGTTGTTTAATTTAATGTTTAAATACACATTCTTAATTTGTAGATTAGACTAATATCTACCTACTGCATATAGAACATCACATACAAAGGTTAGATCGCTGGCATTCTCGGTTGCCGCCACTGAACACCGGCCGATTACAGCCTCGGCTTCATGAACGCGGCCCCCCGCCTTCCAATGCCCTGCTGCACCACACAAACCACATCCCCGGCCAGTCGCCGGTGATGAGTTTCGAGGAAGCCCCGAGAGGCCCTCCTCCTCAGTCGCCGGCCCGCCTTGTGCCGGACGCACGAAGCAAGGTAAGTGCTTGGAGGGTCTCCTCAGCGTTCTCGGGTCGGAGCCCCGCTCCCTGACATGACTCTCACTGCTTCTGCGCGCTGCGAGGCCCCACCCCCAGGAACGTCAGATGCGATCCTTCCCTTAGTGCCCCTTGCCCGGAGTTTGGGTGCGTGATTATCGCTTCCCAAACCGTCGCGCTGGCTGGCCAGAACCGTCCGACACAGCTATGCGATTAAATTCAACAGGCGCCTGCCCCGGTTCCACGGCGTTCTCTTCACATCGGTGAAGAACGAGAGTGCCGCCAAGACCGGCTGGGTCCTGGACAGGACCTCACCTGCATTGGCACGTCAACTGTTGGCGGTAGTGCTCACCCTGCGGAGGCTACGCCCGTTGATTCAGGGGAAGCATGTGTTGATCTGGATGGACAATACCTCGCTGGTGGCCTACATAAACCGCCAAGGTGGTTTACGCTCACATCTCATGTCACAACTCACCTGTCGTCTCCTCCTCTGGAGTCAACGGCGGCTCAGGTCGCTGTGCGCCACTCACATCCAGGGCAACCTCAACATCACAGCAGATGCTCTGTCACAGCAGGTAATGCTCAAGGGAGAGTGGACACTCCGCCCTCAGGCGGTCCAGCTGATTTGGTGTCTATTCGGCAAGGCACAGGTAGACCTGTTAGCCTCTGCTATACATTGACTGGTATATGTTGACTGCGACAGCTCCTCCCTGGCAAATTCCCCTGAAGAAGGACCTTCTTTCCCAGGGAAGGGGCACCCACGCCCAGACCTCTGGAATCTCCATGCCTAACTGGTCTACCACCCGCTGTGGTTAACACGATCACTCAGGCCAGAGCCCCTTCTACAAGGCAGCTCTACTCCCTGATGTGGCGTACCTTTGCAAAGTGGCGTTCTTCCCGGAGTGAAGACCCCCAGAGCTGCACAGTTGGGTCAGTGCTTTCCTTCCTGCAAGAAAAGTTGGATGGGTAGCTGTCCAGGCTGAACCCTCCTGGACTGCACCTCTTTCCCTCATGGGACCTCTCCATGGTCCTCTCAGGCCAATGGAGAGCCCCCTTCGAGTCAGGGGTCTCTCTGAAGACTGCCCTCCTGACCGCGCTCACTTCCATCAAGAGGGTCTGGGACCTGCAAGTGTTCTCTGTCAGCAAAGAGTGCCTAGAGTTCGGTCCAGAAGACTCTCACGTGATCCTTAGACCCCGACCAGGCTATGTGCCCAAGGTTCCCACGACCACCTTCAGGGATCATGTGGTGAGCCTACAAGTGCTGTCCCCAGAAGAGGCAGACCCAGCATCTATTTGCACGCAGAGCTTTAGACGCTCTGAACAGCTCTTTGTCTGCATTGGTGGACAGCTGAAAGGGAACGCTGTCTCCAAACAGAGGCTTGCCCACTGGATCATGGATGTCATAGTGCTGGCCTACCAGGTCCAGTCAGTGCCCGCCCCCTTGCGGGTTCGAGCACACTCCACGAGAGGTGTGGCTTCCTTGTAGGCACTGGCCAATGGCACCTCTCTAGCAGACATATGTAGGGCAGCGGTCTGGGCAACACCCAATACCTTGTGAGGATTTACAATCTCCAGGTTGAGCCGTCTCGTCTCGTGTTCTTTCAAGTGCGAAAAGGTAAGTACGTTTCATTACACGGACAGCTGGCCAGGTGTACCGCTTGAGCATTGCGCCTAACCTTTCTTGCAGTACTTGTGCTACATGCCCTGTACCGGGGTAAGTGCTCCACAGGTTTTCGGTTTCCTTGTTAACCTCCTGTGATGTATCTTCCGTGGTAAGGTCTCCCCCTTCCTTGTCATAAAGACCCGCGTCCCCCCCCCACCACTACCACACATGACTTCTTAGGGCATCTGGGGAGGCTCCGTGCAGCCCGAGTGCATCTGTTCCTATGCTCATGGTAGCTTGCCTACACCTGCGTCGGCAGTTCAGTCATTGTGGCGTTTCGTATATGGGACCCCTAGTGTCACTTTATCAACACAACATCTAGTGAGTGACAGAAAGGGAACATCTCGGTTACTGTTGTAACCTCCTTTCCCTGATGGAGGGAACGAGACGTTGTGTCCCTCTTGCCACAGACAGAACTTTACTGCTGTAAAGGCCGGGATCTTGTCTCGGCTCCTCAGTGCTAAACAAGAATGAACTTGCCTGCTGGCCTCCCTTTACACCCGTATATCGGGGGGAGTGGCATGCAATTCTCATTGGCCTTCTCTCAAAGATCTGAAGGTGCTTCGGGCTCTGAAGATCGACACCTAGTGTCACTTCATCGACACTACGTCTCGTTCCCTCAATCACGGAACGGAGGTTACGACAGTAACCGAGACGTTTTGTTATTTACAGCTGTCTTGCACATTATAAATGTGAAATTTTTAAGGCCATGATGGTAAAAAAATTCAGGTTTGGCAGGGCAATTAGAAAAAATTTATTTAACCCTGATGCATGACCCAAATTTTTTATTAGCACAGTCTGCATGGGCTGTCCGCATGCGGCCCCATTTTTCTCAGTACACGGACAGTCTGCATCTGTACATATCTTCAGCGCATGCGCCTGCTGACTGTAAGAGGATTGGATAGCAGTCGTGGCACGTGTGTGTGGAACCCGTTTTTATCAGAAAAATATGCTTTGGAAGGATAAGCACTCAATCATGCGTAAGACGATTTAGCACGTGAAATAGCGTGTACCCGAGTCTTAAGTCATGTCTGACTCCTGACTGCCAGGTTTCGGAAAAAAAGCTGAAATACACAAATATAAAATATCAATATTTTGAACACAGCCATAGACACATTGTTAGACAACATGCATCAATAAATCCTATTGGTAGTTTAAAAGTGATGCACGTGTATTCACTTACGCTTGTTCACTATTGTTCATTGTGTTTTTATTTGAGTTTGGCTTTGTCCTTGTTTTATTTCCCACTTGAATGTGTGACATGTCATAATAACAAATGCCTTACATGACTCCTGTATTTCTCCTATAAAATATGGAGTCAATTTTATTTCCCTATCTTGAATATTTGTCCTTTGAAATTAGTGACAACCATTTTGTGTTTTCATTTTAGAGCTGATGGAAGTGAAAGAGGAAAGTCAAGGACTGAATGAAGTGAAGGAGGAGAAACACAATCCGGATCAGACACTTTATAGTATAAAAACTGAACAAAACTCTTTTACCGAGTCTCAGACTGAAAAGAATTTCTCACAAAAAAACCCTAAAAGAACAAGAACCAAATATTCTTTCACCTGCCCTCATTGTGGAAAGAACTTCTCAGTGAGAAGTCACCTTCAGAGTCACTTAAGAGTACACACTGGAGAGAAGCCTTTTACCTGTCCTCATTGTATGAAGAGTTTTGCAGAGAAATGCAACCTTATTAGTCATGTGAGAAGTCATACTGGAGAAAAGCCTTTCACCTGCCATCAGTGTGGAAAGAATTTCACACGTAATGCAAGTCTTAAAAAGCACATGATAATTCACACTGGAGAAAAGCCTTTCAAATGTCATCAGTGTGGGAAGAATTTCAGGGAGGCATGTCGTCTCAAAAATCATTTGTCTTTTCATGCTGGAGAAAAGTCATATAGCTGTGATCAGTGTGGCACAACGTTTTCTTCAAGGTCAGTCTTAAGAATGCACCAGAAAATTCATGTAAAAAGTTTTTCACATGTACACAGTTTAAAAGACCATCAGAGAAATCACACTGGTGTGAAAGATCATGTGTGCTCTGAGTGTGGGAAGGCCTTTCATAAAGCTTATGGCTTGGAACGCCACAAAAGAATTCATACTGGAGAAAAACCTTACAAGTGTTCACATTGTGGAAAGAGTTTCACAATTTCAGGAAACCTTAAAGCACATGAGAGAGTGCATACTAGAGAGAGGCTGTACCACTGCACTTCATGTGGAAAGAGCTTCATTAGATCAGAAAACCTGAAAGCACACATGAGATTACATACTGGAGAGAAGCCGTACCACTGCACTTCATGTGGGAAGAGTTTCTTTAGGTCAGAAAACCTGAAAGAACACGAGAGAGTGCATACTGGAGAGAAGCCATACCACTGCACTTCATGTGGAAAGAGTTTCATTACGTCAGGAAACCTGAAACTACATGAGCGAGTACATACTGGAGAGAAGCCATACCACTGCACTTCATGTGGGAAGAGTTTCTTTACGTCACAAAACCTGAAAGAACATGAGAGAGTGCATACTGGAGAGAGGCCGTACCACTGTACTTTATGTGAGAAGAGTTTTATTAGGGTAGGAAACCTGAAAGGACATGAGAGAGTGCATACTGGAGAGAAGCCGTACCACTGCACTTTATGTGGAAAGAGTTTCTTTAGGTCAGGAAACCTGAAAGTACATGAGAGAGTGCATACTGGAGAGAAGCCGTACCACTGCACTTCATGTGGGAAGAGTTTCATTACATCAGGAAACCTGAAAATACATGAGCGAGTGCATACTGGAGAGAAGCCGTACCACTGCACTTCATGTGGGAAGAGTTTCAGCAATTCAAGCACTCTATTAACTCATAGAAAAAAACATTGTCCAGGGTTGTCTAAGTGAGCAAAGTTCATATTTATTTGTCTGGCAAATAGTACGATATTTAGAACAAGAAAAAACTAAATGGAATTTCTCTAAAGAACAATTAAAGATTATGTATTTGTTATCTTCAATAGCGCCACCGAAAATAAAAAATAAAAAATGCTTTCAAAACAAGTTTCTGAATACGTCCCTCATTTGCCGTTAATCAAACAAAGAGATAGTCTTGCCCCAACTCATTTGTTGAGTAATGTTGTTGTTGGGTCTAAATGGGTCACTCAAAACAAACACATTCATTTTTAAATCTTCACAGTGTTTACAGTTTTTGAGGAAAACAATTCTATGAATGGCTTACCGTACACATTATGCTGGGATAGAAGAAAGAATTTGAACACTTCTGTTAACACATTACCTGAAGTGCTTTTTGAGTCATTCTATATAACAGGTAAAAAGACATTTATACTTAACAAACCAAAAGGAAGTAAAAAAATTTGTTTAGAAAACTTTTATTTTGATGTTGTGAAATGCAACAATGTATGTATGAATTATTTCCTTCTATGATGGAATTAGACGTAGACCTAAATTATGCTAGCAGTGACAGGGCAAATCTCAAAGTGCGTTCTTCTGTATTCTGACGTTCTCATGGACTCGTGTCCATGAGTCGTCATTCACTGCCGAAGTTTGATTTCAATCCTCATAAACGCAAGTACAGAGAACACACAAAATTACCCGGATGTGTCCTTGAAATCAAGGATGCATTGGATGGTGACTTGTGGGCAAAAACTTGTGCGGTGGCAGACTAAGGACATTTATCGTTTAGTTTTTCCTCAAGAGTTTCCCCTCTTTAAGCTTGTGAAAGTCTGATACTGATACTCCATCAACATTTGTTTTGGGGCATAATTTGGACAGACAAAATTGGACAGAATGAGTGTTTACAGACTTTAATCTTTTAACGTGTCACTAGTCCTGCAAAATCTCACTGCTGTGATGATATTAATGCTGTCACTGGTGTAAATGCATGTAAGCACAGCGTAGTTCTAGCTGGAAGAATGGCAGCTGTACATCATCGCACCATTAGCTAGGTAACTCCTAGCCAATCACATGTAAGCCATTGCTTCATAAGGCTGCTCACAACCTATCACATGGCTGTTTCAGTGTGCTAACACGGCAATGTCTGCGTACACAGGAGTCTCAATGGGATCACTCCCCCATGGAAGTATTTTAGTAATGCTAGCCATCAAAGGCATCTCCATTGACCCTGATCTCCCTAGGTCTTAGGTGAATCAGCTAGCTCTCGACATCCTGGGAAATGCACCTTCTCTTTCTCATGATGAAGCCACGTCTTCTCAACTCTCTGCCCTCGCTTCAAAAACTACGGGCCGCAAGCGTTCCACTTAATCCGGAACACCGGTCATCTCACTGTCATGCCAGAGACTTCCCTCAGGTCTCTTGAATCAACCGGAATACTCGACCCAATGCAAAGAAGCCATGAGATCCATCGCAGAGTCAGTGAAAATCATAGATTCCAGACTTCTACTACTTGAATCCTCACAAATTTTCATTGCTCCAGCACAAACAGCCCCTCACCCTGTAGCTATTTTAACTAGCCCTTCCCACACACACTCTACTCCTGACTTCTCTCTGGTAAGCTCCTCCCCTGCTCACACATCAGGTAGGAGTTTTGTTTCACCCGCTGCAGCAAAGGTCTCGTCAGTGCTCAGAGCTCAAATCATCAAAGGTAAAGACATTAATTTAGCATATCTTTTGCTTCCCTCCCCCACATGTGATTGTCAAATTGTGGACTGTGGGGATGTGTCAGTGGCACTAAGTCATCAGATCCCAGACATTTGCGCAACCTCCGCTTTCATGAATTCGTCATCGTTTTTGGTGTTTATAGAGACATTCTCTGCAGCGCTTTCCCCGAGCGCAGAGAAGAATTAAACTCTTGATCGGCAATTTCAATCAGCAATATGGTGGCACGCTCTTCTATGAATATCATAAATAATTTTCAGCTAAATCCACCATGTACATTTTCCAGTTTAAAAAAATAATTAACTGGTCCATCTCCGACACAGTTGTTCATTAGACATTTCGGAGGGCACCGAGCGCTCATTTGCACCATATGCAGCTCTCACGGACAGTAGTCCGCTATCCGTCCTAAAACTGTATCCGCTGCCTCATCACCCAAGGTAGAGTCAAGAGGCCAAACAGCAAGACATTTTGATGCTCGGGGGCACTCTATTGACTATGTTAATTGCAGGTCCATTTGTAACTATTTTAATGAATCCATGTGTGCATTTCCTAACTGTTTTTTTCTCATGTTTGTAGTTTCTGCAAGGAACCGCATCCGAAATCCATGTGTCCATGACACTTTCGCCCCCCCAAGTGAATCAACTGGCTCTTTTAAGAAAATTCTAACCCACCATCCCTCCACCCCAGTTAATGTTTTGTTCTCTCTCATCCCGACCCCATTTTTGTTGTTTTTCTTCTAAGGTTTTTGACAAAGTGATTTGGGGTCACATTCTCTCCCCCCTATTACACACGCATGTATAAAAAAAACCTAAAGTTAAGGTTATCTCATGGGCCCTTTCAGGTCTCCTCCTTTCTGTCCTCTCAGGGTAAATCCTATCGGCTTAGCCACTCGCAAATTGTCAGATAAGAAAGACTTATTTTTGACTGGCCCCTCTTCGGCGTCAGATGGCAGTCAAAATTTTACTTCACTTTCCGGCTCACTTTCGGGTGCAGAAGTAGCCCTCACATTTTCAATTCGCTGTCGGAAGGCATATGCTGGATCCTTCTCAATCACATTAAGCTCCCCTTCGTACTACACCTTCTCGACGTTTTCCTGCTTATCGATCTCCCTGCTGCCCACACCCTCACTTTGGACGTTCTAATCAAGCTTTTTCACAAGTTCGGTGTTTCCCTCTCAAGTGAAAATACCACAGGCCCCACCACATCTCTCGAATTTCTCGGCAGGATGCTCGATCTCAAAGCTTCCTTTTCTAAAGATAATCTCGACAGTATCAGGTCTATTTGCATCTCGTTTCTCCAGTCAGTTTTGCTCTCAAGACGCAATCTCCTGTCCCAATTAGGCCACCTAAATTGCTCCCTTATCAGCTCTCTTTGAAATGTATCCCATCATCATGGCCAGCGTCATATGGGGTTCCCTCTGGACATGCAAACGCATCATAGTTTTTTGCGACAATTTCTCAGTCGTCACAATAATCAATAAAGGCAGATCCTCCTCTAGCCTCATCATGTCCCTTATGAGACGTCTGACATGGCAAAGCATTTCCTGCAACTTCATTATCTCAGCCAGATACATTTCTTGGTTTTCCAATGTAATCGCTGACTCCCTCTCTCGTTTTCGCTTCCATGAGTTCCACAAACTATGCTCCTCTGCCAGCAAAAAAACCATTCCCCGCCGACCCCTCTCAGACCTCCTGGACTAAGCCCCTCTTTACTGAAAAATTTAAATTCTGCAACAACTCGCATGCAGAAAGGACTTGCCCGGTCCACACTCACTTCCTACAACAACGCCTGGGCCCACTATTCCTCCTCCACAGTACTCCTCTATTTCCCATTCTAATCTCCACAGTTTGCTCGTTCGTTTCCTTTTGTTGCTACACTAGACATCTAAAATTTTCATCTATTAACAAAATGTTAGCCGGCATTCAATTTCATGCCAGATGCCACTCCCCTGACACCCCCAGCATCTTCTCCAAACCCTCCATTTGACTGCTGCTTAACTCTTTCCCCGCCAAACACAGAATTTTCCGGGTTTTATGAAAAAACGCTTCCCCGCCAAACACGGAATTTTCCGGGTATCCGTGTTTTAGGTGGTATACGGTAAGGAAGACCCACGCGCATGTTTTGAAAGAGTACGCAACTCTTTGATCAAAGAAACAGACTGCGATCGTCTCAAACGTGAAGTGGAACACCATACTAATACTAAAGCACTTGTTTGATAAAAATGCCTTTTTCTCAGCTTTTTGTCCGAAATGTTGTTTTCTTTCACAAAGGGTATTGCACGCAATGTCGACATTATCGTATGGCTTTACGTTACGTTGTTCATCTTTCGGCAAAGATATCTCAATCAAAAAATCAAACTTGTATTGCACAACCATGCCAGAGTTTTTGCGTATTTCATGTCAAATCTAGGTGTTCACATCTCTTTTTTCCCTCTTCTTCAGAATGAATGACCACACATGACCTGGTTTGTACCTGACTGGATCTTCTCTTTTGGGGGTAGTATTTTACTTTCTCTCTTTTCGCTCATAAATATGAACTTCTTCTGAAAGCTAGACGGGGCTTACGCCAAAGAGAGACATACATTTCTGTTTTATATTCATCAAATAAATGTCATCTTAAATTTCACTCAAGTCTGCGAGTCTTCCTGATAGAAATGTAAGCGCAGCGTAGTTCTAGCAAGAAGACTAGCAGCTGTACCATTCATCGCACCATTAGCTAGGTAACTCCTAGCCAATCACATTTAAGCTTTTGCTTTATAAGGCTGTTCACAATCTATCACATTGCTGTTTCAGAGTGCTAAAACGGCAGCCTCCACTACCCCGCCATCACCAGTTGAGTCCCGTCATGCATGGGGGTAGGCTCCTCGTCCCTGCCTCCAATCTTCGGCAGGATATGACGTTCCGAACTTCTTCGGACCGCCAGATGGGGCTTACGCCAAAGAAAGACCTTACATTTCTGTATTATATTCATCAAATAAAAGTATGTGAGTCTTCCTGATAGAACTGATTCTTCCTAGGATACTGGGCAAGACCGGTCTTTTTAAGAATGCAAGTCTGCTTTCCACATTCTTTGAATTGAGATTCACCCATAATTATTGTATTAGTCTATTATATCTCCATTCAGTACTATGTTGTTAGCTGTAAACCATGGAGAACTGAGAAGACTTTCATTCACTGAAATCATTAAGACACTCATTAAGTCTTATGTACTTTTTGATGTTAAACAGTTAACCAGAAAATGACTTCCGGTTTAGCATCTGCCTTGTGAGGCTGCATAAGTTGGGAGCTCCGCAAATCGGCTTTTCAATTTTGTTTTAATACTTTATACAGCGTTCTTTTTACTCCTCATGTATTTTTAGGTAATTTCTAACAATTATTGTAATTTTGATTTGAGTTCCAATGATGTCTTCAAAAGCACAGCGACAAAAGAAGGCAGATTCAGCTGTTGCTGGTGGCTCGTCTCTGGAAATGGCTAAGTATGATGAACTTTTCTTGCCTGAGGGTGTTGCAATAATAGCTGCCATAAGCAGGCTTGAAAGTGGAATCCACACAAAATTTGATGGGCACGCTGCTGAAATTCAAGGTGAAATATCCCTGGTATGAGAAGAAATGCACAACACTGTTTCATCTTTGAAAAAAGATCTCAAAACCCAAAGTGAACACTTAACTAACCTAGAGACCGCTACCTCAGAATGGACGACCAGTCTTCACTTGCTCGAGCCTATGGTTGATTCTCTTCAGAAAAAGATTGCTTCACTGCATCGATTTAGAGTGTCTCCCGTAGATCTAATCTTCGCCTGGTGGGAGTTCCGAAAGGTTTGGAGGGCCAACAACCAACAAAGTTTGTGGCAGATGCTTTGGCGGAAATATTTGATCTGCCTGAATCTCCTTTCCTTGTTCGCACTCATCACACACTTGCACCGAAGCCTGCAGAGGGAACCTGTCCAAGAGCCTTCATTATTTGTTTTCATCGCTATGATGATAAGGAGGATATCTGGCAAAAACGAGTTGGGGTGGACAGCTTAAGTTCAGAGACAAAACTGTGTTCGTCTTTCCAGACTTTCCACCTGAGATTGCCAAGAAGCGGGATGCTTACTACGAAACGTCCACTGAGGTCCATGTCAGATGTTAAGTATGGTCTAAAGGGTCTCACCGGCTTCAGAATCACAAAGAACGGCGCTGAAAATTTTTATACTCCAGTCGCGGCAATAGCTTTTGTGAAACAACACCTACTACCTGCTTGAATTTGCATAAAGTACTGGAACTTTATGTTTCATTCTCTCTGGTTCGGGGACTATTGAAAGCACTTTTCTTAACTGAGCAGTTTAGTAGGTTTACATTTTTTTATTTATTTATTTTTTTAATGTGTTTATTTGTATTAGATTACATCTGCTGTATTTGTTATTTGTTTGCGGAGATGTGTCCGAGGTAAGAAACACAATATCTCGCACACACATTGGGGTTTTACCTCAGGGTAGCGTACACTTTAGTTGTGAGAGTGTTAGCTTAGGTCAAGAGCATGGGGTGGGGGTGGCAACAAGGGGGTGGGAGTTCACACTAGGGTTCTTGAAGTGTGTTAATATGTTCTTATTTCTTTGTTTATCTCAAAAGCACAAGATTGGGTTATTGGTTTTTATTTTTCACATGCTTTTTGTATTTACTGTTCCTTGTACAATTACTTGGGATTCACTTTTCTTTTTACTTATTTTTCTTTAAATGATGGGTGGTAGGGCTAATGAAGATGGTTGGTGAAATGGGTTAGCTAGAACTGTAAAGGTTTGAATAATCCAGTTAGGCGTAATAAGGTTCTGATCCATCTTAAAAAAAACTGAAAGCATTTTGTGTTTCTTCAAGAAACTCACCTCTGTTCTTCTGACCATTTTAGATTGAAAAAAGACTGGGTGGGGCAAGTTTATCATTCACATTTTCAGTCCAAGTCTAGGGGTTGTGGCATTTTAGTACATAAAACTACTCCGTTTGTGGTATCACAAGTTATTGCAGATCATAAGGGCAGATACGTTATTGTAACAGGAACTTTGTTTTCAACCCCCCTAATTCTTGCTAATGTCTATGCTACTAATTTTGATGATGTTGCCTTTATTACTTCTTTTTTATCGTGTACAGTGCATCCGGAATGTATTCACAGCACTTCACTTTTTCCACATTTTGTTATGTTACAGCCTTATTACAAATGGATTAAATTCATTATTTTCCTCAAAATTCTACAAACAATACCCCATAATGACAACGTGAAAGAAGTTTGTTTGAAATCTATGGAAATTTATTAAAAATAAAAAACTAGTACATAAGTATTCACAGCCTTTGCCATGACACACAAAATTGAGCTCAGGTGCATAATGTTTCCACTGATCATCCTTGAGATGTTTCTACAACTTGATTGGAGTCCACCACCTGTGGTAAATTCAGTTGATTGGACATGATTTGGAAAGGCACACACCTGTCTATATAAGGTACCACAGTTAACAGTGCATGTCAGAGCACAAACCAAGCCATGAAGTCCAAGGAATTGTCTGTATACCTCTGAGACAGGATTGTATCGTGTCACAGATCTGGGGAAGGGTACAGAAAAGTTTTTGCAGCATTGAAGGTCCCAATGAGTACAGTGGCCTCCATCATCCATAAATGGAAGAAGTTTGGAACCACCAGGACTCTTCCTAGAGCTGGCTGCCCGGCCAAACTGAGCAATCGGGGAGAAGGGCCTTAGTCAGGGAGGTGACCAAGAACCCGATGGTCACTCTGACAGAGCTCCAGCGTTTCTCTGTGGAGAGAGGAGAACCTTCCAGGAGAACAACCATCTCTGTAGCACTCCACCTATCAGGCCTGTATGGTAGAGTGGCCAGACAGAAGCCACTCCTCAGTAAAAGGCACATGACAACCCCCATGTTGTTTGCCAAAAGGATGAGAAACAAAATTCTCTGGTCTGATGAAACAAAGATTGAACTCTTCGGCCTGAATGTCAAGCGTCATGTCTGGAGGAAACCAGGCACCTCTCATCACCTGGCCAATACCATCCCTACAGTGAAGCATGGTGGTGGCAGCATCATGCTGTGGGGATGTTTTTCAGCGGCAGGAACTGGGAGACTAGTCAGGATTGAGGGAAAGATGAATGCAGCAATGTACAGAGACATCCTTGATGAAAACCTGCTCCAGAGCGCTCTGGGGCGAAGGTTCATCTTCCAACAGGACACCGACCCTAAGCACACAGCCAAGATAACAAAGGAGTGTGAACAGGACAACTCTGTGAATGTCCTTGAGTGGCCCAGCCAGAGCCCAGACTTGAACCCGATTGAACATCTCTGGAGAGATCTGAAAATGGCTGTGCACCGACGCTCCCATCCAACCTGATGGAGCTTGAGAGGTCCTGCAAAGAACTGCCCAAAAATAGGTGTGCCAAGCTTGTAGCATCATACTCAAAAAGACTTGAGGCTGTAATTAGTGCCAAAGGTGCTTCAACAAAGTATTGAGCAAAGGCTGTGAATACTTCTGTACATGTGATCTTTTTGCTTTATATTTTTAATAAATTTGCAAAGATTTCAAACAAACTTCTTTCATGTTGTCATTATGGGGTATCGTTTGTAGAATTGAGGAAAATAATGAATTTAATCAATTTTAGAATAAGGCTGTAACATAACAAAATGTGGAAAAAGTGAAACGCTGTGAATAATTTCCGGATGCACTGTATACCTGACCTTCATTCTCATTCATTAATCCTGGGTGGAGATTTTAACTGTGTGATGTGTCCAAGACTTGATAGGTCCTCAAAAAAGCTATATCTCTTTCAAAATGTGCAGCGATTATTCAATCTTTCCTACATAACTATGGTATTTGTGATGCATTTCGTTTTTTAAATCCCTTGACAAAGAAATTATCAATTTTTTTTTCTCCTGTACATCAGTCGTACTCACGGATTGATTATTTTTTTCTAGATAAAAAACTCTTATCTTAAGGATTGCTCATAAGAAAACATAGTAGTATCGGATCACGCACCAGCTGTTCTTGAAATTAACTTTCCAAAAGCACCGCCAAAGCAGCATCAATGGTCCGTTAACCCTGCTCTCTTAAGTGATAAATAATTTGTCAAATTGATCTCCTCAAATATATCTTCTTTTCTTGAACTTAATAGTACTCAAGGTATGGCTTATTCTACCATCTGGGAGACTTTCAAATGTTACCTGCGCAGATTAATAATTTTATTTTAATTTTATAAAAATAGAGAGCGAAAGAGGCAACTAGATGAACTGTCTAGTTCTATAACAGCTATTGATGTTCAGTACTCACTGAATCCCTCTCCCAAACTCTTTAAAGCACGTCAGATTATACAGACAAAATATGATCTGTTATTGACCAATGAGAAAGAGAATTTGTTTTTACGTGCTCAACATAGGGTCTATGAGTTTGGTGATAAGACAGGTAAATTGTTAGCTTATCAATATTCACAAACACAAACGTGACCTTTGATACCCTAACTTAGTTTATCTTCAGGAATTACTACCACTGGTTATAAAGAAATAAACTCTCAATTTAAACAATACTATGAAAATGTGTACACCTCTGAATCCACCCAAGATTCATTTTTAATTAATACATTTTTAGATAAATTAGATTTCCCCACTGTAGAGAAGACTCTTTGTGATTTTTCTGGATGAGGATATACAAATTGAAGAAATAGTTGATGGGATTGCTTCCTTGACAACAGGCAAGGCCTCAGGTCCTGATGGTTTCCCGTCGGATTTTTTATAAAGCATTTTCTAAATTATTATGCCCAGTATTACTTTAGCTTTTTTTAGAGAGCCTCCAAAATTCTAAATTACCCCCAACCTTCTATCAACATACTAACTCATTAATTCTCAAGAAAGATAACCCCCCAACCCACCCCCACCCCTTGACTGCAGTTCTTATCGTCCCATGTCGCTTTTAAATTGTGACTACAAGATACTAGCTAAAATATTAACTATTTGGCTTGAAAAAACTTTGCATAGAGTTTCACCTGTTAAAACTGGTTTTGTTCGAGACAGACACTCTTTTTTATATATTAGGAGTCTTTTTAATGTTTTGTATTCACTTCATTTCAATAATGCTGAAGTTGTGGTCTCACTAGATTCTAAGAAAGCATGTGATCGAATCGAGTGGGACTATCTTATAAATGTTTTGGAGAGGTTTGGATTTGGTCTAAAATTTATTTCTTGGATAAAGCTCCTTTATGCCACTCCCAAAGCTGTCCACACTCTATTGTGGAACCAGCCTCTCTGTTTCATTCTTTTTGGTCCTGTTCTATGTTATTAAGGTTTTGCTGGAGACATTTTTACCACAGTAATATACCCCAACCCTTTGACAGCATTATTTGGGGTTCTTCCAGAAATTTTTTCAACTGTCAACTTTAGAGATTGATAATATTGCACTTTGCACATTGTTGGCTAGACAACTTATACTAATTCATTGGAAGCTGCCATCTCCGCCAACCTATCGTCAGTGGGTTTTTGACCTACTTTTTGCCCTCAAACATGAGAAGATTCAATTTGGAGTCAGAATGAAACCCGATCACTTTATAAAATCTTGGAGCCCATTTTTAGATTACTTTAAGGAGACAGGCTCTGGATAAAGTGTTTTCTATTTTTTGTTTATTTGTTTATTTTTTTGGATGTTTACATATGTATACCTATTTTATTGTGATTATATGTTCATGTATGTTCAAAATGTACTAGTGCTATACAAGCGGAATGGGAGAGATTCAAAGAGTGTAAGAAATTACTTCATGCACAGGATGTGAGTTTTCCATTGCTTTTTCCAGCTAAGCTGAGAATTGATGCTAAGGTTGGTCATAAAACTTTTACATTATCTTAAGAAGCCTTCATTAAATCAATGGAGTGAGTCATTTGGTTGCCCACTGTCTTTTTTGATCTACTAATGTTAATAAAAAATATATATATTTTCCTTTAGTGACATATTGTTGAGTTTATTTGTTAATTTTTTTGGGTTCGATGTAGTTAGTTACTAGGGCCTATTTCATTGAAAACTCTTTAGGTGCAGCTCAATTGTAACAGTTTACATATGTAAAAATATATCACACAATTTATTATAGGAAATAAAAAACATAAAATTGCTAAACAATTAACTATTATTTAGCACTATATTTACTCTCACAAAACTAAAAATAATATTGTATTTTATATGGTAGATAGCTGTTTCTTCAGATTTTATTGATTTATTTGCATATAAAGAAATGAATATATTAGAAAGAAAGAAATAACAGTACACACAGTAGTCCAGCAACCATGGATGGCATGTCCACATTAGCAATCGTATTTACTCAAAAAATACAGAATCAAACCAATCCAGACCTTGATTATTGTGTAGACCCTTTAAAACAAAGTTGACACTACAGAGGATGTGTAGAAATCTTGGTCTTACAGACATATGGACATTTCTGAATCCATCTGGGAGTAGGGTTGGGCGATAGGACAATGTTATCAGATATCGACGATGTCTTACAAAGATCCCGATGATGATTGCGAAGCTCAAAAACAGACAATGATCATATAAATATATATGCTGATGAAGTTAACGCGTTAATACAAAATTCGCCACAAATATTTTTAACACCTTTAATTTGTAATATGACCCTTGAATAAACCGTAGTTCTTGAGAAGTAAGTCAATTCGCGCAAACACTGCTAATGTCACATGCATTGACGGTCGGGAAAACAGATGGTAGGCCAAACATTTTATCAATTAGCATAGCATTAGAACATGCCCGCAAAGCATAGATAGAGCTTGGAACTTTGTAAAATGATTTCAACGGCAAGACAGCTGTCATTTGAACACCTGCCTTGCACTGCGAGGCACGTTACGAAAGTTGCAAGAGTGAGGCAAAAGTTGTGAGGCGCGTTGCAATGGCGAAATGAAAGTGTGAGCGCGAGGTGATCATCTTTGTTCCGAGACTACTACCGGGTCCTTGAATAATGTATAATGTGCAAGTAAAGGCAGCCCGTGGAGTTTCTGCTGCCCCCCTAGGGAGTTGGTGCCCTTCGCAGGCTGTGTAATATTCGTATAGGGAGTGAAAACCCTGCTGCTGTCTCCAAGTTTCTGTCACAATAGTGCACTAGCCAATGCAGAAGTTGGAGTCATTGCTGGAACCCTGCGGGTAAACTACATTGACATTAACCTATGTAATCCCACTGGTTACAATTGTGACCAGGGTCTAAAAGGAGTTTTTGATGTATTTTTCACAGAGTTGTCAATTGTAAATGACAGTGCAGATGTTTTTGCATGAGTGTCGCAAATAGTCACATGACTAGAGCTATTTAATTCCACTGTGCTCCTGGAAAGATTATGTCTGTCAAATCTGCTTTAAAAGAAGCAAATAAATCCTGTCATTATAACTACCATATTTTGAATTGAGTTGTGTTGTGTTCATTTTCTGTTGTCCATCTCTGTTGTTTGGGTAGGTTTTGTGTTGATGACTGAAAATTAGATTTTTTTATCACTTAGTTATTTTTAATTTTTTGTTTACCACTGATTTTTCAATTGGGAACATTTTAGATTCAGATCATTCTTTGGTGTTTTTAGAGATGTTACTGCATATAGAGAAAGGAAAATCATATAGATGGCACTTTAATACATCCATTCTACAGGATCCAGCAACAATTCAACAAATGTTAAAGACAAAAGTGAACGTTTATGTAGAAACCAATTGGTCCTCTGTGGGGAGGCACAGATATGCCGTCCATGGCAAGGCAAGGCAAGGCAAGTTTATTTATATAGCACATTTCATACACAATGGTAATTCAAAGTGCTTTACATAGAAGAGATTAAAATAAGATTAAAAAATTAAAAATAAGAATAATTGAAACAGTTTAGAATAAAATAAAATAAAATACAGTACAAACAGTCGGACACACAGTGGCACAGTGCTCATTCAGTAAATGCACAGCTAAACAGATGTGTTTTGAGTCTGGATTTGAATGTGACTACTGTAGGAGCACATCTGATCTCTTCTGGAAGCTGGTTCCAGCTGCGGCTGGCATAAAAGCTAAAAGCAGACTCTCCTTGCTTAGAGTGAACCCTTGGTATTTCTAGCTGATGTGATCCTAATGATCTGAGTGATCTGTTGGGTTTATATTCAGTGAGCATATCTGCAATATATTGAGGTCCTAGCCCATTGAGTGATTTATATACCAGTAATAATACTTTAAAATCAATCCTAAATGTAACTGGGAGCCAGTGTAAAGACCTGAGGACTGGTGTGATATGTTCATATTTTCTGGTTCTGCTCAGAATCCTGGCAGCAGCGTTCTGTATGAGCTGCAATTGTCTTATGGTCTTTTTGGGAAGGCCAGTGAGGAGTCCATTACAATAATCCACCCTGCTGGTGATGAAAGCATGCACAAGTTTCTCTAGGTCTTGACTGGAAACAAAGCATCTAATTCTTGCAATATTTTTCAGATGATAGTATGCTGATTTAGTTATTGCTTTGACATGACTACTGAAACTAAGGTCTGACTCTAGAGACACACCAAGATTCCTGACTTGATTTTTAGTTGTTTGACCCCTAGCGTCAAGGTATGCATTCACCTTGAGAACTTCATCTTTGTTTCCAAACACAATGACTTCAGTTTTGTCTTTGTTTAACTGAAGAAAGTTTTGGCACATCCAACTGTTAACTTCATCAATGCATTGGCACAGGGAGTCAATGGGGCTGTAATCGTTAGGTGATAGGGCTAAGTAGATCTGTGTGTCGTCTGCATAGCTGTGGTAAGCAATTTGGTTCTTTCTCATTATTTGGCTCACTGGGAGCATATACAGGTTGAACAGGAGTGGCGCAAGAATTGAGCCTTGAGGGACTCCGCATGTCATGGACGTCCACTCAGACTCATGGTCTCCTATACTCACAAAATAACCTCTCCCTTCTAAGTATGACCTGAACCATTTTAGGACCATCCCAGAAAGCCCCACCCAGTTTTCCAGCCTGTCAAGAAGTATGTTGTGATCGACAGTGTCAAATGCAGCACTGAGGTCGAGTAGTACCAGTACTGATAATTTGCCTGTATCAGTATTTAAGCGAATATCGTTTATTATCTTTATGAGCGCTGTCTCTGTGCTGTGATGCGATCGGAAACCAGATTGAAAATTGTCAAAGTATCCATTTGAGTTCAAGAATTTGTTCAGCTGATTGAAGACAACTTTTTCAATAATCTTGCCTATGAAAGGCAGATTTGAGATCGGTCTATAGTTGCTTAATATGGTCTTATCCAGATTGCTCTTTTTCAAGAGGGGCTTGACAACTGCAGTTTTCAGGGAGTTTGGAAAACTCCCAGAGAGAAGTGAAGAGTTTATCACTTCTAGGAGATCTGCTTCTAAACAGTTGAACACACTTTTGAAAAAAGATGTGGGAAGTTCATCAAGGGCGCAGGTTGATGTTTTAAGGTGCTGAACGGTTTCTTCCAACATTTTGCCATCAATTTCTTTAAAATCAGACATAGTAACTACTTTCTCAGGTTGTGGTTTGATTTGTCTGACCCCAGCACAACTCATGGATGTGCTGATCACCTTTCTGATATTATTGATTTTTTCAGAGAAGAAAGAAGCAAACTCACTGCACTTGCTGTCTGAGAGCATTTCACTGGGAATCTGGCTTGGGGGGTTTGTCAGTCTCTCTACAGTCGCAAAAAGAGTGCGTGTGTTGTTTAAGTTGCTGTTTATAATATTCGAGAAGAAAGTCTGTCTAGCTTTGCCTAGTTCCATATTAAAAGCATGAATGCTGTCTTTGTAGATGTTATAATGGACTACAAGTTTTGTCTTCCGCCACATGCGCTCTGCTTTTCTGCATTGTCTTTTCATATTTTGCACTGCTGTTGAGTTTCTCCAAGGTGCTTTTTGTCTGCCACTCTTCTTCCTGACTTTCACAGGAGCAATATCATCAATTACACTTGATGGGAGGCACTTAAGGCAGTTCTTAGGGGGCAGATCATACAATATGCCTCATTCGTTAAAAAGATCAAAACAGGAATTCATGGAATTGGAAAGGAGTATTAAAAGTACTGAAACAGAGCTGAAGCACCGAATTTTATCCAATGGTCTTGTAGAGTTGACTAAAATATAGGTTTTATACTATTTTGTCTCAGAAGGTAGAGTTTGGCTTATTCAGGGCAAGACAGACATACTTTGAGTCGGGGAACAAGGCAGGGAAACTACTTGCCAGATATATAAAACAGAGAGAGTTTTTTCCATCATTCCTTCAGTGAAGACTTCTGTAGGAAGACTAATGGATTCATTTCAGATTACTTTTGTCTTGGTAGGGGAACCCGGCAAGGCTGTCTCCACTTTGCTGTTATGTCATGCCCTGGAACCATTAGCAGCTGCAATAAGAAAAGAGGATGATTTTCCTGGAATTGTAGCAGGAGCTGAACTTATTTGTCTCCAATCATACAAGATCTGTGCCTAGCCTCCATAGAATTATTAATAATTTCTCAGGATACAGGGTGAATTGGTCTAAATCAGAAGCTCTTGCTCTGTCAGAATATTGCCCTAACACAGCTTTCCAATCTGGTGGATTTCAATGGCCCAAGCAAGGAATTAGGTATTTAGGCATTTTATTTCCAGCAAATTTACATTTACATTTATGCATTTGGCAGACGCTTTTATCCAAAGCGACTTACAGTGTATTTATTACAGGGACAATTCCCCCCGAGCAACTTGGATTAAGTGTCTTGCTCAAGGACACAATGGTGGTGGCTGTGGGGATCGAACCAGCAACCTTCTGATTACCAGTGATGTGCTTTAGTCCACTACGCCACCACCACTCCAATTTGTGAGATTTAGTTTTGACCTATTTTGACCCATTAATGAAAAATGTATTGTGTGATGTTGATAGGTGGGCTTCGCTACATTTGTCTATGGCTGGGAAGGTCAATGTTATAAAAATGAATTGTATCCCCAAATTCAATTATTTACAGCAGTCTCTCCCTCTAGAACATCCTCTTTCTTATTATAAACAATTTTATAGAATATCTAAGTTTTTATTTGGAATGGTAAACAAGTTACATAGACCAACTGACAAAGATGGTTTAGGCCTCCTGAAAATGTTGTTTTATTATGCTTTTAATTTTAGACACTTGGCACACTTGGTAGTACATAGCCCCCTAAAGCTGCAGACACTCTTTTTGATGGTGCTCACAGCCATTGGAAAGGGGCATGAAGCATCAGTGTATTATTCCTCGTTTATTCAGAGTCTTGGTGATGGGGCCTTAATAGCTTTTAAGAGGTTATGTGAAAGGATTTGAACTTGGAATTGGAGGATGGGGAGTGGGAAAGAATTTTGAAAAATGTTAAAACTATGTCTATGGATGCTCGGGTACACCTTATTCAGTTTAAGATGTTGTATAATTTCTACTGGACTCCCTCTAGATTGTTTAGACTTGGTTTAAAAGATACACCTACCTTGAGGGTGCTTTGCTGCATGAGGGACTGGTGCACTTCACAAAATAGATGGCATTCTATGATCAAATATCAGGAATTGTGAAAAACTGAGATAAAATGTATTTGGCTAAGGTTTATGTAAACGTTTGACTTCAACTGTATATTGGTGATGGGACAGTCATTTAATAGGTGACAAATATACAAATGCTGAGTCCAAACTATTTTAATGATTAATTCTTAGGGGATGGAAGTCAGTGGGCGCTCCTTGATTTCAAGAATGGTTCACTGAATTGGGCAGGGTGGTGGCATTCTGGCAACTGTGGTTGCCAGAATAGTTATGTAAAAAATATAGTTAAAATGTAAACCACTTTACAGAACAACCTGTACATTTTAAAATGGTTATAATTTACACTGGCACTGTAAACACATTTTTTAAATTCTGTTAAATTTATAGTAACAAAAATTAATAACCATGCCTTCTGAAACTGTAAAAATCTATTGTTTACTTTATGAGGTATTTGTTAATCACAGTAGAAACTACAGAAGTGCACATGATCACATGAAGTTCATCAATAGTGGCTCGTCCAGGAGCAATGACCAATAAATATATAGAGACAGTGCTCAGTATCACTCACACAAACACTAAACACCATCATGGTAACACATATGAGATATAAATAATGCAGCAAACATTAACTAAATTACAATAAATATAACACAGAACACCCCAGTGTATGTAACTGATATAAAAAATATGATGAAACGTCTCGGTTACGTACGTAACCTCGGTTCCCTGAGACGAAGGGAACGAGACATTGCGTTACTAACGCATATGGGGAGTGCCTTCATACACGACCTACTTGAAACCTCTCTACAATAACGCCAATATTCTAATATTGGCTATGGTGTTTGAGCCAGCCTGTTTTGGCGCGAAACTGACCGCTCCTTTCGGCGCGAACTGACCGCTATAAAACAGGTGCACAGACACCATTTCCTCAGAATTTCTGACTGAGAACAAGGTGCGCATTGCTCGTGCCTCAAGAACTCTGAGTCTTGTGGTGCGGCTAGCGTTCGCAATGTCTCGTTCCCTTCGTCTCAGGGAACCGAGGTTACGTACGTAACCGAGACGTTCCCTTACGACTTCAGTCCACTTGACATTGCGTTACTAACGCATATGGGGAACAGAATCCTATCACGCCGCACTACACGACAACTTCCTAGAGAGGAAACATGGTGGCGCAGTCTTATGGGATGGCGACCGACATGTGTATGCCGCAGTGAGTGATCCTCATGATGGCCAGGAGGAGAGCACTCATAATGAATATATGAATGAATTACTCCTTATGAACCCGGCCGGGAAGGGAGTTTATTTATAATGAAGTGCTTGCGATTTATGGCATTATAACAGCCTGAATGCAGGCGGTTGTGTAAATGATGTGGAGCCCGTACTTAAAAGGGGCATAAGTATATATATATATATATATATATATATATATATATATATATATATATATATATATATATATATATATGGCCAATGAATAGCAAGGACTTATGAAGGAAGAGATGTTACTTCTAGGTTGTAAAACCTTGCGAACGTGTTTTGCGAGGACCATCCTGCTGCAAAACATATGTCTTGTAAGGACACACCATTCGCCCATGCCCATGAGGAGGCCATGCCTTTATCTGAGTGTGCTTAACACCAATTGGACAAGTCTGAACCTGCGATTCATAAGCCAGGGTAAGAAAGTCTTTGCTTGGAGAAGGACATCCCTTTTGCACATCCTCCATAGCATACAAAGATCTGATCAGACAGTCTGCACTGGCAAGTATGCTCAACGTATGTATGTAGCACCCGCACAGGGCATAACAAATGCAATGATTTTTCCTCATCTGAATTAAATGGAGGAGGGGAGAAGGCCTGAAGATGAACCACCTGCGCTTTGAAGGGTGTGGTCAGGACCTTGGGTAAATAGCCTTTCCTAGGTTTGACAGTGGCTCTTAAAAGACCAGGCCAAACTCCAGACATGAATTGTCGACTGATAATGCATGTAGGTCAACAACCCGTTTTTCTGAGTCCAGAGCCAGCAGTAGTGTGGTCTTAATAGAGAGCATACGCAAATCAACAAGCATTTAGGACTAAAGTTAAATCCCAAGTCGGGACTGTAGCCTGCCGAGATGGGTTTAATCGTCTTGCTCCTTTAAGGAACTTTATGATTAAATCATACTTGCCTTTAGAGGCGCCGGTTTCATGTGCGTGATACGCAGATCTAGTTGCCACATACACTTTGAGCTTTGACGGGGTGAGTCCTGCGTCTAATCGCTCTTGAAGAAATATTACAATTTCATGTATGGGGCAGTTTACCGGGTCCTTGCTGTGTGAGAGACACCAATCAGCGAACACCTTCCATTTTAGTGCATAGAGGCGTCTAGTGGACGGTGCTCTGGCTTGTAAAATGGTGTTTATGACTGAACACGTCAGTTCTGGTGCATTTAGTATGCTCCATTCAGGAGCCACACATGCAGGTTCCACAGCTGGGGCTGGGGATGCCAAATTGTGTGCCTGAGAGATGAGATCCCTCCTCAGTGGTATTTCCTATGGTGAGCTGTACAGCATCTCCATAATTTCCAGAAACCATGGCTGGTTGGCCATTTCGGTGCAACTAATAGAACGTTTCCGTGTATTCTCAGACTTTGCATATGGCAGAGTGGATCAGGTATACTGGAGGAAACGCATATTTGTTTTTCACCGGCCATTTGTGTGCCATTGCATCCCTTCCCAGCGGGGCTTGGGACTTCGAAGAACAGAGGGGATAGTGGGCATTCTCCACTAAGGCAAATAGATTGATTTCTGCTTTGCTGAATATTTCCCAAATCCTCAGTATAGTTTGAGGATGAAGTCTCCATTCGCCTGGTATCGCCCCTTAGCGTAACAGTAGACGTGCACAGTAATTCAGGCAGCCTGGGACATATGTCACTCTCAGGGAGAGATGATGCTCGCTCCATAGGAGGGGTGACGCGTCATTCTCGACAGTGGCGGTGAATGAATTCCGCCTTGGCTGTTTGTATATACCACAACTGTCATGTTGACTGAGCAAACCAGGACATGACAGCTCACTATTTCAGACTGAAAGCCTTTAAGGCTAGAATTACAGCCAATAGCTCTAAGCGGTTGATGTGCCACGCCCTCCTCACACCTGTCCAGGTGCCAAAAGTTGGGTGTCCATTGCACACCGCCCCCCAACCTGTGTTGGAAGCATCCGTGGTCACCTCTTTTCGCCTGACAACTTGGGACTTCGAGTACCAGAGGGGACAGTGAGTATTCTCCACTGAGGCAAATAGATAGATTTCTGCTTTGCCAGATATTTCCCAAATCCTCAATACAGTTTGAGGGTGAAGTCTCCTGAATTCTGCCTTGGCGCTTTATATATGCCACAACTGTCATGTTGTCTGAGCTAACCAGGACATGACAGTTTGATATTTCTGACTGAAAGCCTTTAAGGCTAGGAATACAGCCGATGGCTTTAGGCACCGCGTGACACTTGCCCCAGCGCGACACCTCGCTGGTAAAATGCAAGAGGATCTGTCCGTGGGGCTGAACAGAGGCTGGATATAGTGATGCGCATGCGTCATCAGCGCTAAGCACGTCGCGCCATGCGGCGCTTCAGCCAGCACTCAAGAGGTCTCATGTGTAAGAGAACTAATGGGATGACGGCGGATGCCGCCACCACAAATCCCAGTGCTTTCTGAAACAAGTTTCAGTGGAAATGTTCTCCCCAGTTTTAACTGAGATGGACACTGTAAAATGGCTGAAGCAGTAAAACTGTGCCGCACAGTCTCGGAGGGGCGACAACCGCATCAATGCACTTTGTGAATGTGCGAGGAGCCAAAGACTGTCCGAAGGGCAGGACTATGAATTGATACGCTGTTCCCTCGAACGCGAATCTCAAAAACATCCTGTGATGTCGTACAATTTGGATATGATAGTACGCATCCTTCAGATCTATCAACGCAAACCAATCATGTGGGCGTACATGCGATAAGATCCTTTTCTGAATAATCATTTTGAATAGGCGCTTACAAATGCGCGATTAAAATGTCTCAGATGCAGGATTGGCCGAAGCCCTCCGTCTTTCTTTGGAACAAGAAAATAATGGATGTAAAACCATTTTGTGCTTGACAATTTGGCACAATCTCGATCACATTTTTCACGATGAGAGGTGTATTTCGGCTCGTAACACTGGTGCGTCATCGGACGAAACCGTGGAAGACAGAACGCCGTTGAAACGGGGTGGCCGGTGTGCAAATAAGGATCGTATATCCTTGTTCGATCATTTTTGCACCCATTCTGAAATACCCGTTAGGGATCGCCACGCATCCGCATAGTGGGACAGAGGGCAGTTTGATTTGCTCACTGTATGATATGATGCGACGCTCACTCTAGGGAAGCGGTTGCGCATAATGTGTGTGCTTTGAAGAGGAAAAGGGGGCACTTTATTGAGAATGTGTGAGCATCTCGTGCATTTGCAACGAATGCTGTATTCTTTTTTGCACTTATTGCATTTTTATTTTTGCATTTATTTGAGTGCAAGACACAGAAACAACATTTTGAATAACAATATCCTTTCCAGACCAACAAAAGTGGGGAGATGGGGAACAGTGTTTTGTGTCTCTCCAATCAAGCCTTTTTACGAGCTTTGCTGCGCGTAATGATACGCAGGTTCCTGTGAGGCTTTTAGTCGCGCGCTGACTCGAAACAGAGCGAGGGCGAACCGGCTGTGATATACTCCATGTGGGCATAAAGTGTCTCATAGCCTGTGACTGCTGCTGAATCGCGACATAACGCTCAGCAAACTTATTCATAGAGCCGCCAAAAAGGCCAGCTGGAGACACAAGAGCATCTAAAAGAGTGGCTTTTTCTTTATCACTCATTTCTGCCCTGGAGCGCCGCCATTGTGTGGAGTGCTGATCCAGCTTGTTCTGCTGCTGAGTAAGCTTTTCCCACCAGTGCGGACGTTTGTCGACATGGTTTGGAAGGATGTACATGTTACTCGCTGGGCAGAGGTGTGCCGCTACCGCCTCCTCCACAGGGGGTAATTAGGCATATAACCGTTTTCTTTCCCAAAGAAATTATCCACATTAAAGAGGATGGCGTCACTGCGCGAGCGCGCCATACAGTGCTCGAATTGAGGGGGGGCTGGGGGGATCCGGGACCCCCCATAAGGTATTAGGGACCCCCCATTAGAAGTAAAAAATAGAATTAGGGGGGTCCCTCAGATATTTTTATTTTAGTAAAAAATAATAATAACAAATCTGATTAAATGCATGCAATGGATACGGTAAATTTCGTGAATTGATTATTTACAATAATTTTTTTAAAGTTGGCTAGTTGCCATGTCTCTTTAAAATGTAAACGCCCCGCCCCACATCTAAAGAGTGCTGTGCGCATGACATCGTTGACTGACAGGACTGTTTGATTGGCGCCGCTCCGTTGAAGCTAATTTTAACTTTTAAAAAATGGAGAAAAATAAACCTCCACTCGAGGTCGGGAAGAGAAAGCTTCTTATCGACTTTTTTGAGGGGTAATTGTCTCTCTCTATATATCTTTCTACTTTATATCTACCCACACCATATCGGGGCTTTTGTATTCCTTGCGTAAATTGGAAACATTTAGGCTTAAGTTACTATTTTTTTCATTATTAATAGTCCTGGTTCTACGGGAGTGCTAGAGATCTCGACGGAGATGGATAACAGCTTTTTAGTAAAGGGAGCGATCGTTGTGTGCTTTCTATGCTTTCTAATTTCCATTCAGAATTTGTATAAAACTTGTTTTTCATGCTGCCAGCCAGGACCAATGACCACGTAAACACAAAGTTTCGGGAATTACATACGCATTTATGCGGGATTCACTCTTGAAATAGCAATAATTGACATTGATTGCCATGGCATTGTTTGTTTTTGAATAAAGCAGCCTTTTTCACTGAAATGGTCGTTGAATAGTTGCTGACTTACTCACTCATAACAGTGCTTTTCCGCCACCTACTGGACGTAACTATGTAAAAATCGCATGTGCTGAAATAGTTGAAAAATCCCCACAAACACACAGACTGACAGCCTGTTTTGTCACAATCTATATGTTTAATATCTAATAAACAAGTTTCATCCATTTAATCAAGTATTTTGGAAGAAACTTTATTATCACAGTGTCACATAATCCACATTAATCATCCAGTTGTTTTTAGGGTAAAAACTACATTGGTAAAAAAAAGCTAGAATCATTCTTTTGGATGTACACTACTGTTCAAAAGTTCAAGAGTCTCTTCTGCTCAACAAGCCTGCATTGATTTGATGCAAAATACAGTAAAAACAGTAATTTTATGAAATATTATTACAATTTAAAATAATAATACAATAAAATATCATTTATTTCTGTGATCAAAGCTGAATTTTCTCCATCGTTTCTCCAGTCTTCATCACATGATCCTTCAGATCTGAAATATAAACTTTTGTAGCATTATACACTACCATTTAAAAGCTTGTGGTCAGTAAGAATGTATTTTTAAAAAATGTTGGGAAAGAAATTAATACTTTTATTCAGTATGGTTGCATTAAATTGATCAAAAGTGACAGTAAAGACATTTATAATGTAACAAAAGATTTTTTTTCAAATAGAAACTGTTCTTTTGAACTTTCTATTGATCAAAAAATCCTGAAAAATAAAATAAATGTTTATTACATAAATATTTGTTGATCATCAGATCATCATATTAGAGTGATTTCTGACGGATCATGTGACACTGAAGACTGGAGTAATGATGTTGAAAATTCAGCGTTGATCACGCATTTTACTATATATTCACATAGAAAACAATATTTCACAATATTACTGTTTTTTTTTATCAAATCAATGCAGCTTTGAGCAGAAGAGACTTTTAAAAACATTTAAAAAATTGTATCGATCTCAACTTCTGAATGGTAGTGTATATTTCATTTCATTATGTGTATTTATTTAAAAATAAAAATATTGAAACCAAAACATGGCATTGTGTGCAGGTAAAGAGGACCTCCAAGGCAAGCACAGTCCATTCCAGTTTAGCAGAGGGCAGTGGCAGGAACTCAGCACTGGTTAGCAGCGACAAGATCTCAGAAGAGGACAAATGCAGTGATAACAGCTTTCTACTGTTTTGAGACATTTCAATGTATTTTGAAGTTACTTGCTTTTACGGGTCTTCAAGAGCCTTATATGTAGTGCCCTGGTATATTTGCCATAGTTGCTGTTTTGGGTCTGCTGCCCTCTAAATCCAGTATTACTTTAGTAAGTAATTTAAAAGAATAATTATATATATATATATATATAATTCTTTATCAAGCATTTTTAATAAATAAGATATATTTATGCATATTATGATCAAATATATTGTATATTTTGTATAAAGTGTATATTGCAAGACTAAACCTACATCCACCCCCGCCCCATAGAAAAAAACTTGGGGACCCCCCATAAGACTTGACTCAATTCCAGCACTGGCGCCATATAAGGTCGAATAGTTCCCCATTCAGGACTTGAATAGTTTTCAATATGAACTTCGGGGAAGAAATGTGCGGGATGCTGCCGTTTAACGGCGCCCGCACTGCTGGAACCATTCATCGAGGCGAGACGGTTCCCCTGGGGGAGACCAGTCAGGGTGAAGCTCTTCGACTGCCCTTGTAAGGACGCGGAGCATCTCCCTGTCAGTGGCGCGTGCACGTTCCTCGCCCTCGCTGGGGGAGGGGCGGCAGCATTATCCACTGACCATTTGCCTGATGTGGCGAGAGACATGACATCGTCATCATCCCCAGCGTCAGATCCACCAAACGAGACGAGGCTGCACGCTCATCAGAGGGCCGGAGCTCGTCTCGCACATAGCGTATGGGGATATATGCGCTTTGTGGAGATTGAGGGGCTCGTGGGGCGTGTGCCGGCACGAAATCCACCTCAAGTTCGTCCTGCTCGGCCTCGCGGCGCCGCCGTGCCGCCTCGTGTGAACCCTCGGGAATCACAGAAGAGGCTGGTGGGAGGGCGCGAGAGGCTGAATCGTCCCTCAGAACGAGGGCGATTCGTGAGCGAAATGACTTGAGACTCATGTCCTCACAGTGAGGCAGTCTGTCTCCATGAGAGCTGACTCTGCGTGGGCGCGGCCCAGAGAGAAAACGCAGCTCTCATGCTTGTCTGACGGCGAGATGTGTCTCTCGCACAAGGAACACTTACGGAACAACATCTTGAAAAAGACGTGAACACGTAAGTGGCTCTTCTAGATATATAAATATAGATTTATATTTATATAACTTATATACCTTACATTTATACACACAAGTACAATTTTGCTTTAAAAGGATACTCTACACCTGCCGACGCGCTGCGGAGAATCAGGATGCTGAGGTCCGTTCACCAGCGAAGCGTCAAGCGGCGAGGCGGAGTGATGTTCTCCGGAGCACTGCAGGGGAGCGGAGAGTCTTCTCGCTGCCGTGAAGATTCCGTCCGCTGACTATTGTGAATCGACGGCGAAGGTAGAGGGCTTCGAGACAAGAGGTAATCGCTGTCTTGAAGGAAGAAATTCTGAGGAAATGGTGAAACCTGTTTTATAGCGGTCAGTTCGCGCCGAAACGAGCGGTCAGTTTCGCGCCAAAACAGGCTGGCTCAAACACCATAGCCAATATTAGAATATTGGCGTTATTGTAGAGAGGTTTCAAGTAGGTTGTGTATGAAGGCACTCCCCATATGCGTTAGTAACGCAATGTTAAGTGGACTGAAGTCGTAAGGGAACATAACTATTCCCATAAAATATAATGAAATGTAATTGGTCATGCAGGGAATTGTGGGAACACCCGATTACTGTTTTTTGCTGTAATTTTAACAATAATTTACTGTAAAAAAAAGTACATGTACTCTCTTGTTATTTTTACCATTAATTTTACAGGAAAATCTTACTTTTTACATTTAAATAATTAAATTTTTACACCATTTTATTGTAAAAACTACTGTATTGTCTTTTAAAATATATATAAAAAATATATATTTTACAGTTAATATTTGTTAATCAATTAACGTTTTATTTTTGTAACGTTGTATTTTACTGTTAAAATTACAGAAATCTTTTACAGTGTAGCGGAGCTCACTACTAGGCTGCTTCCACTCGCAACGCACATGACTCGATGTGGCTTCTTAATGGTTGTCCCTCCTTCACCATCTGTCAATAAATTGGCATGATTTTATAGGGATTCAGAACATCAGACCTGGAGGGTTTTCCCATGGTATCAGCTACTAACGCAGCATTGAATTGAGCTCATGAAAGGGAAAATTAATCATCAAGTTTTGCACAAACTTTTATGCTGACAATATTACTTGTAATGAAAAATGTAACTTTGTTGTGTGTATAATTAGATAAATGCAAGAACCCTGTTTTATATTCAATTCAATTATGCAATGTATTTACCCTGAATGATTAACTAATAGGCTACTTTGTTTACTATGTTTATTTTACTTCTACGTAACCGTACAAGTTTATTATGATTAAAATTGTTTATGATAATTTACCATTTATGCTGTATAAATGTGATGTAGTTACCTTGTTTTAAATACTAAAAATGTAATACTTTTGAATGTCTGGAAGATAGTGTCAATGTATTCATTATAAGAATATTGTTGGAACCAAATAAACTTGAACGTGAGCCTTGCGTGATACGCATCTGGCTTCAACATAGAGCTATTTATGTGTCTAAAAGATAGAAAGAGATCAAAGTTTTACATCAAGCCAGAGACAGTTTGAACTCCTCCCTCGTGTACGTGCATACCACAAACTTTAATATATTGATCTATTTCTTACACCTAGCGTTTCGCTTCAGAAGACATCACTGAATACACGGGTGTCATATGGATTACATTTATGATGCCTTTATGCATTGTATGGACCTACAGAGTTTTCTTAAAAAATATGTATTTGTGTTCTACAGAAGTAAAGTCATACGCATCTGAGATGGCATGCGAGAGAATAAATTATGAGATATTTTTCATTTTTGGGTGAACTGTCCTTTTAAGCCACGTTAAACGTTTTCAACGACAAGCGGTTCAGAATGTCCCCTCCGAGATGCTGTTGTATGACATCACTCAAACATGGCGGCGTTCTGAGAGATTTGCAACGTTCTGATAAACATTCACTTTTAAGCGAATAAATGCACCAAAGTTTCTATAATATATGATGTTTAGCAAAATTTTGCAGAGACGTGAAAAACGGTAAACGGCTGGATAATCATAAACCTTCAGAAATTTCTGGCATTGGTGTTTTGTTTGTACATTATTCGAGCATCGGATTCATGTTTATAAATGTCACCAATATTCTCATCACCCTAAACGAAGACTTGTTTCAACAGGAACAGGAATAACTCCAGGTGTTTCAACTGAGATCTGCGGGATAAAACATTGTAAAATGATGTTTATTAAAGAAGAGAGTGAGGACATGAATTATCCAGAATCATGCAGTTCAAATGTCATGAAAAATGAAGATACTGAGAAACAAAGAGGTTTGTGTCCATTCTTCATTATTTATTATTGTCTGTGCATGAAGATTAAAGTAATAAAACTTCAAGTAGTTCAACACATTTGGTTGCTGTATTTGAGTAACGACTTGAATTTTTTTTTTCAAAAGTTTAAATATTAAGCCATATATAATGATGACGGTTATATTGTAAAGTAAAACTCAAAATGACTTCTTTACACTTGCGGAGCCAATATCTGAAGTTAACTATCAGCTTTTGCACTTTTTATTGAAGAAAGAAAATAGGACTTATTTTGATCCAGTGGCGACCCGTTCATTTTAAATCTAGGCTTTCAGTGCGATTCATGGCATTAAGAAAACACGATTTCACAATTAACAAGACACACTATGGACATCATTCATTACATTGCAGCCAGATAAGATCACCAATTGACATTTTAAAAACGCATCCATTCACGAAAGCCAAAACTTGAAAAGATGCTGAATGCTCAAGCCAGCCTAATAATACATTATTAAATAAGAGTTGGACACGTCGACCGAACTGACATTCAAAACGTACAAAATTTCATACAAATCTAACAAGGAGTTCTAGAAAACCTGGATTAGAGTTGCACGGTTTACTGGTATTAATGAAGTATTGCAATACCTAAAATATGAAAACTGTTCAATATCATCTTGTTGCTAGTTTCAGTACCATATTACATTTTGCTGTAATTAGCAAAATGATATGAGATGTGACAGTTTTGAGATGAAATCAACGACAATTTGAAAATAAAATAAAAAAAACGGTCGGTAATCAATCCCTGTTCCTAGCAACCAAACTGATATATGACGCTGCAATGCTATCGTTACGATAATCAAAAGAGAGCAATTAACTGTGTTTTGAACATCTGTGTAGTGCAAAATGTTTGCAAAACACATTTTATTATAATTTAATGTAAGAACTTTGACTAGTTAATGGATATTATTCAATAAAAGTGAATGTTTGTCACTGACTAAACCTCCCTGCCCTGGATGCCGACATGTTTGCGTGACGTAACACACACTTACATCTCAACAGAAATGGGAGTTGAAGATTAGGGCTGCAATAAACAATTATTTTGATAATCGATTAATCGAACGATTATTAGACTATTTGGCGATTATTGATACATTCTAAATTCTCAGATAAAAAAAAAAATTATTCTGCAGTATAGCTGTAAATGTATGTTGTTTTAAATGAGTTTTAGATATTTAGATTGGAAAACAAGCCAAAAATAAATCAAAAACTTATTTTGTTGCAGTGTATAATGGGGCGAAGACTTCCTCTCTCACCTTTCTGTTCACTTCAATCCATAATTAACTCATGATACATGGTAGTGTGACAATAAAGTGATTTGATTTGATTTAACTGACAACAAAAACAAACTCTCTTATTAATAAAGCTTCCCATTGCCAATTTTGATGCTTTCTCCATGATAAGAAATGCACAGAGACACATGTATTATTTTTCAATAAGTCGTGAGCCATCGCATTATTATCTAGCTGCATTAAGCGTGTGCGCTCGAGGGACGAGCTTCCCTGCGACAGAGTGTGTCTCATCCGGGTACATTTTCAATCTCTCCCCCTTAGATCTGGACACTTCGTGCAACTCATAGAAGAGGTGCTGACCGCACAGAGAAATGCCAGTTTCAGAGTTTGTAGTTATTTACATGATCTGCTTCCGTATTATTTGAACTTTAATAAAGCTATAACACATTAAATATAACTGCATTTAAGATGTAACATCGGGTGTTTTATTTAAAGAGCTCCGGCTCCGCTTATTCCACAACGAGAGTGCTTCTGTATTTAATTCATTGGTATTTTTGTGTAATTCCCTTGTACTTTGCGATCTACATCACCTGAAGCTGTTTGGAAATTTAGAGTGCATCTGGACTGTGATCCGTGTAATTCTTCCTTTCCTCAGTCATGAGCGAACTGCAGTGCTGCTCTCACGCATAATCATTAGAGTTTAATGTAATCTCATGTTACGTTAAATGTAAACAATTTTTTTCATTGTCGACGTTGTCGATAACCAATCTGGCCATTCTCCACTGAGCTCTCTCATCAAGAAGGCCACAGAACTGCTGCTCGCTGGATGTTTTTTGTTTTTGGCATCATTCTGCGTAAACACTAGAGATGTGTAGTTGTGCGTGAAAATCCCAGGAGATCAGAAATACTCAAACCAATTGGTCTGGCACCAACAATCATGCCACGATCAAGGCCAATAGCCTCGGACCTGGAGCCACAAGACCAAAATCGCTCTGTATTCCCACGGTGTTGCACTAAAACCTGCCCTTAATTCACTGCCATTGTGAAAACGTTAAACACCCCACCCATTTCACCAAATACTTATGTAATCTTTTTTCTGGCATATCAAGAATATATCTATTTATATGGAATATCAAGTTTATATTGAAATTAATTGTTGACAATTCACAAAATTTAACTGCCACGGTGTCCCGAGTGGTCTCTCCATTAACAGTAGGTGGAAGTCCCGACACATGATCTCGAACCATGAAAAGCTCTTCCTTTGGGCACCACTTTGTCCATTGTGCATCTTAATGGGTTTTTACTGTGTCCACAATTTGTTTTCACTGAGATGCAGGTGCATGACTTCACACAAACATGTTGACACCCAGAGAGATGTACAAAGTTAGCATTAAACATTCACTTTTATTAAATTATATCGATCAGTGAGTCAAATGTCCTACACTACAAGATGTTAAAGCTTGTTTAACAAAAGTTTGGAGAGACAGGTGTACAAAACACAGTAAATTATACTCTGTTTTGTTGAATGTATACATGTAGCACAAATGCTAGTGTAGCAGCATTAGCCGCATTTCCACTGTTGAGCCAAATTGAGGCATGCTAGTGTGTGCCAAGGCCAGCTGCATTCCCATTTTCACTTCCTGTGCTTAATTGTGCCTTCTCTTGGCTTATTCGAGGCCAGTGGCCTTTGGCACGCCGATTACCCTTGGGCCAAAGAAGGCCAACTGGGGACTGAGGTACGGTTAAAGGCAAAGGCGCAGTTTAGCGATACACTCATGTTGCATTTCATTCGAGTCAGATGTGGGATATTCCTACTTGAATTCTCAGAACTCTGATCATAAAGGAATTCCATTGCCAGATGCGGAAAATGACATTTGAACAACCAAAACTAGTATAACAGGGGTTCGACTGTTTCCTAGAGACCCAACTGATAAACAGTGCTGCTATAGGGTTGTGCCGATGGACGATATCATCGTCCATCGTGATGGCTGACCAACATCACGATGTAGAGCCACCATCGTGATGCCACGCCCCCTTTTGCGAGTCTTGCTAGTGTGACTCACTAATCCTAGTCTCTTCTATAGTTAACCTAAAAACTTTTTTAAATTTTTTTTTTTTAAATTGCTCTGTAAATTAAATTGAGAATATAACTAATGCATATATGCTATTTTAAATACTGTAGTATATGCCAGAGACGTGACGTGTTAGTCTGTAAAAATACCATGTCAGGCAGGCTACACAAATATTGATTGTTAGCTTCGTCTTTTTTTTACATGTCTTACACTGTACATTTAGATTAAAATATTTTATGTTGTAGGCTACAAGAAAATAGCCTTTATTAATTAATAAAACAAGAAAACGGGAACAACACTCAGACCGAAACTCGGCATTATATTTCACTTATAATTAGCAGCACAATTAACTTCAGCACAGGCTACAAAATAAATTATGTTATTGAAATATTGTAAAGTGGTCATATGAACTACACAAATGAACGTTTAAAAAATAATATGCAAAATCGAATAGCTCCGCAACGGATGGCGAAAAATGCGGAAAGAATTCTAATATTTTTCACCATAGACCATGTTTAAATTTCGATGTTTCTGGACAGAAATACCAACATATTCACTTTATCTGGTTTTAATAAGCTGCGGATTGGAGTAACTACACTACCCGCTGTGCTGAAGACCCGCTCTGATGGAGTACTGGTAGCACATATGCACAGATATTTCCGTGCTAATCTTGCCATGAACGGAAACCTTTTGTCGTTCGTTTTCCACCAAGTCAGCGGGTCCTCTTCCCCATCAATGGCCATTTCCTGCAGGTACGTGGTCATTTCTGCCTCGACCTTTTGCTCATCAATAAGCGTGGCTGTGGCTGCACTCTTCGCAAGAAGGCTGCCCAAAGACGACTTTTTTTTCTTAGGCGCAATATATTAAAAAGCCCGGATGAGTAGGCTACTAATTAGTTGGGCTAGTAAAATAATGAAATTATAGTTTTTCAGTAGAAAAAAAATATCTATGTAAAGAGATATATTAAAATAAAAAGTGCTTAAAAGTGCACAACTCTTCTTAAGTGGAAGAAATATTTTTCCCCCTTACGTGCAACCTATTGGAAAGCGCGGATGAGTCAGTTGGGATAGTAAAATAACGAAATTATAGTTTTTAAGTGGAAAATAGTATTTATGTAAAGAGATATATTAAAATAAAAAGTGCACCACTCTTCTTAAGTGAAAGCTAAAAAAATAAAATGCTTCACGTGTCGTGCAACCTACTGATAAATCGCCGACGAGTCATTAATTGGGTTAGTAAAATAACGAAATTATAATTTGTCATATAATTTTTGAAAATTATATGAAATTATATAACCCCGCCCCGCCCCACCCCACCGACGATATCATCGTCCTTCGCGATGTTTTACTGTCAACATCGTCAACTGCCAATTTAGGGGACATCGCCCAACCCTATGCTGCTACGCTAGCATTTGTGCTACAGGTGTACGATCTTCAAAAAGATTTTCATTTACTGCATTTTGTACATTTTTTAGATCTTGTAATGTAGGAACTTTGACTCATTGATCAATATAATTTAAAAAAAGTGAATGTTTATCACCAACTTTGTATATCTCTGGGTGCCGACATATTTGTGTAACGTCATGCACCTGCATCTCAGAAAAAACAAACAAATCCGTTAAGATAGACAATGGACAAAGTGGTGCCAAAAGGAAGAACATTACATGGTTCGAGATCATGGATATAGTCCTGCTGTTAGTCGAGAGACCACTCGGGACAACATGGCAGTTAAAGTTGGTGAGTTGTCAACGTAAAATAATCTTGCAAGCTAGCTAACATTTCCATACAATATAAACTTGATATTTTAGATAACAAAATTACATGTTTGTTTGTTTTGTCTTGTGATATGGGCGGGGTGTGTGATGTTTGCCCCAGGGCGGCGTATTTAAGGCAGGCTTTAGGGCAATGCTGCAGGACTTTTGGCCCGATGGTGGGAATGCAGACCGATTTTGATCTCACGGCTTCTTGTCCAGCTGACCAGTATATGGACCTGGTTCTCACTGGCCCGATAGTGGAAAATCTTCTTTGGCACAAGGTTAATCGGCGGGCCAGTGGCCCCGAGTAAACCCCAGAAGTGACAGTGGAAATATATTAAGCCCTTGCACGCACAATCTCGCCCACATTTTTCCAGAAAATTAGCTAATTTGTGTATATTAGAGCTGTCAAAATCAACATGTGAATTAAACTATTTGACATTTCTGAGTGCTGGTTTGAATGAAGCTGAATCTTTGCTCTGTGTCTGCACTGGGTCATTACACTGAAGTACACATCAGAACAGCAATTCCATGTCAGTGAGTGTGTTTACATTTAATTTCTTGCAGTCATTATGCTTAATAAGCCAAGAACACATGCGGGTATGTAAACACAATAAATGTTGTTCTTTTATCAGTTTAAGGTCACAAATGGCATAAGAATAACCCGATCGACGCTTGATTTTTGCCCATTGTGGCCATTTCAGATTGTAAACACCTTAACTGCCATTCTCACTGGCTCATCCAATGTGCGCATGTGTTGAGTGCATGCCTCTTCAATCTTTGATGTAAAAAGCAGAGAATAATGTGATTATTTGAAATGTCACGTAATACCGGATTTCTTTAAATAAGCTGATTTTTGCATGTAATCAGCATATTTGTGTTTTGGCTTTACCATATTTTTTGTCCAAAAAACCCAGGTGGGACTTCACTGATTCCCATATTCCGTATTATTGGTCAATTTGGATAAGTATTAGTTATTGTTTGTTTGCTGTGAAAACTCTCAAATAATCATAGTATATTTATGTAATTTGTGTGAATGACTGTATAAGTGCAGTATAGTTATTTTAGTTCATAAAAGAATATGCAGTTAGCAAGCAAAAAATTATAAATTTACACGAAAACACAATACATTTAAAATGTGAAACCTGAGATATTATGAGTCAAAGAACCTTGATTTTGAAGTAAATATAGAAATGACAATCATCAACATGTTTCATAAATGTTAAGTCTCAATTTTCGGTGCAACAATGCATTATGTGAGCACTTCGAATCCATGCCTCAGACGATTTAGAGATGCGTGGGAAGTTTAAACGCTAGCTGTGATGTGCGTGCCATTTAAAAAAGTTTCGGTTTCACTCGGTTTTGTGTAATCGCAAATATTCTTGGTTGTTGCAGGTTCATACATGCTGGTTTAATGCATGACACAGATCACAGGGTCTAGCGACTCCAAGCGACAATGTTGTTTGCTGTCTAAACAGGGCTTTACTCTGTAACTGGAGATTATACAGTGCATCCGGAAAGTATTCACAGCGCTTCACTTTTTCCACATTTTGTTATGGTACAGCCTTATTCCTTATTCTTATTTCCTCAAAATTCTACAGACAATACCCCATAATGACAACGTGAAAGAAGTTTGTTTGAAATCTTTGCAAATTTATTACAAATAAAAAAATCACATGTACATAAGTATTCACAGCCTTTGCCATGACACTCAAAATTGAGCTCAGGTGCATCCTGTTTCCACTGATCATCCTTGAGATGTTTCTACAATTTGATTGGAGTCCACCACCTGTGGTAAATTCAGTTGATTGGACATGATTTGGAAAGGCACACACCTGTCTATATAAGGTCCCACAGTTAACAGTGCATGTCAGAGCACAAACCAAGCCATGAAGTCCAAGGAATTGCCTGTAGACCTCCGAGACAGGTTTGTATCGAGGCACAGATCTGGAGAAGGGTACAGACAAATTTCTTCAACATTGAAGGTCCCAATGGGCACTGTGGCCTCCATCATCCGTAAATGGAAGAAGTTTGGAACCTCCAGGACTCTTCCTAGAGCTGGCCGCCTGGCCAAACTGAGCGATCGGGGGAGAAGGGCCTTCGTCAGGGAGGTGACCAAGAACCTGATGGTCACTCTGACAGAGCTCCAGCATTTCTCTGTAGAGAGAGGAGATCCTTCCAGAAGAACAACCATCTCTGCAGCAATCCAACAATCTGGCCTGTATGGTAGAGTGGCCAGACAGAAGCCACTCAGTAAAAGGCACAAGACAGCCCGCCTGGAGTTTGCCAAAAGGCAACTGAAATTCTCTGGTCTGATGAAACAAAGATTGAACTCTTTGGCCTGAATGGCAAGCATCATGTCTGGAGGAAACCAGGCACCGCTCATCACCTGGCCAATACCATCCCTACAGTGAAGCATGGTGGTGGCAGCATCATGCTGTGGGGATGTTTTTCAGCGGCAGGAACTGGGAGACTAGTCAGGATTGAGGGAAAGATGAATGCAGCAATGTACAGAGACATCCTTGATGAAAACCTGCTCCAGAGCGCTCTGGACCTCAGACTGGGGCGAAGGTTCATCTTCCAACAGGACAACGACCCTTAGCACACAGCCAAGATAACAAAGGAGTGGCTACGGGACAACTCTGTGAATGTCCTTGAGTGGCCCAGACTTGAACCTGATTGAACATCTCTGGAGAGATCTGAAAATGGCTGTGCATCCAACCTGATGGAGCTTGAGAGGTCCTGCAAACAAGAATGGGAGAAACTCCCCAAGGATAGGTGTGCCAAGCTTGTAGCATCATACTCAAAAATACTTGAGGCTGTAATTGGTGCTTCAACAAAGAATTAGGCAAAGGCTTTGAATAATTATGTACATGTGATTGTTTTTTTATTTGTAATACATTTGCAAAGATTTCAAACAAACTTCATTCACGTTGTCATTATGGGATATTGTTTGTAGGATTTTGAGGAAAATAATGAATTTAATCCATTTTGGAATAATGCTGTAACATAAAATGTGGAAAAAGTGAAGCGCTGTGAATACTTTCCGGAGGCATTGTATAATGGCAGCTGTGCCAGTAGATTTGTCGCAACTGTTTCAAGCTTTCTGAGCACTTGTTTTGCTGCTGTCAATATGGTGAGAAGCAATTGCATTACTTCAGATTTACAGGTTTTGCAGAAATTATACAAAATTGGAAGCTACCGAAACAAAAAGCAGAGATCGGTTGAATTTGTTAAAATTCTTGCGATCGCAAATTCTTGGAGGGACTTTTTGACACTTGAGATGTATTTACTTAATTTTAATATTTGTCTTTTTTTTTTTCTATTTAGATCTGATGGATGTAAAAGAGGAAAATCAAGAAATGAATGAAGTGAAGGAGGAAAAACACAATCCTGATCATACACTTCATTGTTTCAAAATGGAACAAAATAATTTTAGTGACTCACAGACTGAAACTTTATCACAAAAGAGAACTAAAAGAACAAGAGTAAAACACTCTTTCACCTGTCATCTGTGTGGAAAGAGTTTCAAACATAAAGAAAAACTTACTAATCACATGAGAATTCACACTGAAGAGAAGCCTTTCAAATGCCATCAGTGTGGGAAGAGTTTCATACAGGCATGCAAGCTCAAGAAACATCTGCCTGTGCACTCTCAAGAAAAGTCATATAGCTGTGATCAGTGTGGCAAGACATTTTCTTCAGCATCAGTCTTAAGAACACACTGGAAAATTCATCCAAATGGGAAGCCTTACTTGTGTTCACTTTGTGGGAAAAGGTTTTCATTTGTGCAGTGTTTAAAAGTCCACCAGAGAAGACATGCCGGTGTGACAGATCATGTGTGCTCTGAGTGTGGGAAAGGCTTTTACAGAGCTTGTGAATTGGAACGTCACAAAAAAAGCCATACTGGAGATAAACCTTACAAGTGTTCACATTGTGGAAAGAGTTTCACTAGTTCAGGAAACCTGACAAAACATGAGAGAGTGCATACTGGAGAGAAGCCATACCACTGCAAATCATGTGGGAAGAGTTTCAGTAGTTCAGGAAACCTGAAAATACATGAGCGTGTACATACTGGAGAGAAACCATACCACTGCACTTCATGTGGGAAGAGATTCAGCCAATCAAGTAATCTACTGACTCATAGAAAAAATCATTGCCCTGGGTTGTCACCATGAGGAAAGTTAATCTTTATTTGCCATGCAAATTGTTTGAAATTTAGAAGATTACATTTATCTCAAAAGAACAATAACAATTATTCTTTCAATAAGAAATGATGGGGCCAAGCACACAAATGGTATGTAAGGAAGGAAGACTTGCCATTACGGATTATGGTTTTTAAGAATTTGTGGTGTTAAAAACATAAACTATAGAATTGCTTTCATTACAAATCAATTCATTATAGACCTAACTATTGACCAATGGGTGTCGCTGTCCCCAAATTTACATGGTGCAGTCAGGTTGCGGTGACAATGACACAAAGTTTCGTGTCAATTTGCCAAAGCGTTGCTGAGGTAAAGCCTTCGGTCTTGCCATCTCGCCAAATTTTGTATGAATCAGATGGACAGCCTGGGAGGAGTTTGAAAAAGTAGGTTTCAAATTACATTCTAAATGGCAAATAGGAAATATTTCTGACCGTGGCAAATTGGGAGTCATCGTGCTTGACCTGACCCAAGGAAGCATTTATCAACATTTCATTATATATTTTAACCACAAGGTGATGCTGAACTTAAACGTTGTATGTATCCTCAGGGCATGGTGCTGATGCTGCATACCAAGTTTTGTAACGATATGCCAATGCGACTGTAAAACATAACTTTTTGTTACAAAATTCAAAATGGCCTACGCCCAATATAGCGACATTAAAATTTGGAATCATCTGACTTTGTGTCCCCCCTCTGTATCCTCCCACTGAATCTAAAGAGATCTTATGATTTTAGGCCAAAGTATTTAGATATTATAAGCAAAATAGCAATTTTTTCTTTTCTCTTGACCAGTAGGTGGTGCTCTGCCAAAACTGTGCAGGTTTTTCCAAGTTTTGTTTCTAGATGTCATAGAATTGCAAAGATACAGCCTTGTGTCCATTTTGGCTTGCTCGCCATTTAATTTGTTATATAAGAACAGTAAAGGTCTATCAAAAAGCTTATGATAGCTTTTTGCCACCAGTGACCCTTGATGATACATGCCAAATTTCATTCAAATAAGACATGACCTAGGAGTTTGAAAAAGTAGGTTTTTCAGAAAATTCAAAATGGTGGAAAATCTAATAGGGGGGAAACATTTTGTTCTAGGACTAACGGTTTAAAAGTTATAAGCATAAACATAAGTTTAATTTTGAACTCTTGGTGACGCTAGAGGATTTTGTACCTTTTCCACAAATTATAAAGAAGTCAAAATATTGTTAAGAACTTTTGCTGTTGATGCTGTGAAATTCAACATATTTTGTATTAATTATTTTCTTCTATACAAAGTCTTCTGTTTAATCTTTCCTTGGTCCTGACAATCGAGTTCCACTGCAAACCTCACCGGGTCAAATTGACCCACCTTTATTTATTACAACTCAACTTCCAAATTTACCAGAGGAGGTGGTAATCAATGGAGCAGAGCCACAGAATGTATGAATGCATATGTGTGTATGAGAAAGAGTAAACACACAATAAACACATATAACGCGCACACACACACACTTATTTGTAATAGAGATGGGCATTTTATAAATTTTGTCTACTCGAGTACTCAAGGGGCAATGACACGTACATAACTATATGTATTAACAAATATCTTTGGCTGCTGCATTGTGTCTTGTTGTTCCAGTGCATTGTCTATTCATTATTAGGCAGTTATAAAATAATCTGTTACAAAATGCACAAAAGATTGAATAATCAAAGTATAATGCTTCATATTTTGTCATTATGTGAAGATCCGCTGCCCAACTCAATGAAAGGATGTGCACAACGTGCGTCTGTCTGTTCTTCCTTCAGGTTACTGTAGTAATCTTAGTAAGGTCGCACCAGTTTTTTGTAGCTACTGTCTAAATCGTCTATTTTCAAATCGTGGTTGGATTAACAGCCTATACACACACACATGCAAGTTTTTAACATGATTTATTGATGGATCACATGAAATTTGTATATTATTAAAAGCTAAATGTGACCAAAGTGATGAAAAACTACAGATAAAAACACATTTTATTAGTTTTTTAAAAATGTATTTAATTTGTAAGCAAAATGGACAACTGAAATATACCAATATTTATTAGAATGAAAATGAGAGCATGTGAATCATAAGGAAATCTAAGCATAATATTGCGATGTTTCGCAATATATCGTATCGTGTAAGGTTTCAACAAACCGTAATTTTTTTCCAAGAACCGATGATGTAATTCATGCATTACCTTCATTGGCATAAGGAAGGACAAGTCATACCATCGCTAAACTTTGTTTACCTTCGTTTCCTGTTTGCCGGTGTTTTTGAAAGTGATGAAATCATAAAAAAATACAAGACACGTTCACCTTGAATCAAAAATTTTATTCTATTTTGTTTCTTTAGGCAGCATTAACTGTATCACCAAAACACAATACAAATTCGATAAGAACACACTGTAACAAAGATTGTAGCTCTTCTACAAAGGAGGAAGCAGGAGACTGTGATATCCATCTCAAAAGGTATTTTTATTTGTTATCACTCAAACACCCACTTTTCAGCAGACTCAAACAGCACAGTCTCTGAGTGTGTGTAGCTCTCTCTCTTCCCACACTGGCATCTGGCTCGCCTTTAAATTTGTCTCCAACTCTCACTGCAAAGCTTCCAGCTGATGTATAGGACTGGGCTCTCCTCCCCCTCGACCACCTGGGACAGGGACAACACGGCTCCCAACCCCCTGTTTAACGTGTCGGTCTGTAAACCAAAAAGGAGAGCAAAATCAGGAGCATGTAACAACGGCTCACCACAAATCGCATCTTTCACCTGCATAAAAGCCGGTTGGCACGGCTTCAACCACTGCACCGGGACTGAGGCTCCCTTTTTATTGAGAACAGTCAGTGGGCTGGTGATGTCTGAATAATTAGGCACAAACCTTCTATAATATCCAGCCAGCCACAGGAATTGTCTCGCCTCCTAATTGGTCTTAGGTGGCCCAAGTGGATCCCCAGATACGTACCTCCACCCATCCAATTGGGGGTTGCCGTGAGTCCTGCCCATCGCAGCAACCTCAGAACAGCCTTCAGATGCTGCATGTGCCGTTGCCATCATAACTATATATAATGAGTCCATAAGGTGCTGAAACGGGGCCACAAATAAACTGAATGAAAGTTTCACAAATTGGTGTATGCCAAACGGTGTGGAGAAGGGTGTTTTCTCATGGGACATAGGTGTTATGGGGATATGCCAATATCCCTTTGTCAAATCCAGTGTCGAATAAAACCGAGCCGTGCCCTAGTGATCGAGCAGCTCATCAATAGGCATTTTAGACTAAATGCTAGACTAAATCTAGGCATGTTAGTGCAGCTTTCTACAATGCACTTGAGTATGAGGATGTGATTGTTGTATGGTTCTAGGTTTGGTTTTATTTGGTTCTTCTGGATTTATTCTGAAGAGGTACTGTCGTTTTTATTAACAATCACTGATCTCAGTGATGATAACTTAAAAACCTGTTGATGTGTATCCACCCCTCCCAGAACTGATGTAACTGCTTAAATTAGTTCAAATTAGTTAAAAAGGGGGTAATTTATACACTCTGATGTATTTTTACTGTTGATTATTAAAGATTATGATCGTTATGTCCATTCTACATGGGGATAATGACTCATTTGTGTTTAATTGGTACATCTGTATAAATTATCACCTGTGGGCACTTTTGCCACATCCTTTAGTGAGCGTTGTTTTGCGGTTAAACGCCAACATCGTGTCATATTTGCAGTTTCGTCTGTTGGCGGTCGATGCCCTCTGTTGGTAGGGAATAGTAAGATGGCCGCCAGAGCACTTCCGATGGCTTCACCTACTGCTGGCAGTTTAGAATTCTGTGAGAAATCCAGTTATATATATATATATATATATATATATATAGATCAGTGGTTGAGAACCACTGGTGTATGTGATTTGGCGCAATGGAGTTGTTGTAGATTGTAACTATGGCAACGACCACCCCTGAAATGCAATCTCTCTGTCCACGCCAGGCGCGATGCGACACCGCAAAATCCATAAACTAAAATGAGGATAATTGACTGTAAAATTGAGAAATCAGAGCATTCACTGATGGAACAGTTTGTTTATTGAATATACACGGTACTCAAAAGTCGAAATAAACCGGGATATCTCCCCTCTGCTATTCTGATCTGTTGTGTGTGTAACAGAGCTCCGGCTGAAGAGAATGAGACCTCAAGCACAACATTCGGTAGGTGTGTAACACCCTCTGCTCTGAATCGGCTAGTGAGATGCCAGCTATAATATACCTTAATTTATTAAAAAGAAATGGATAGCACTGTCGCTGTTGCAGTGTAATGCCGGGTTTACACATCCTCCGTGAGCGGCACGTTTTTGTTTCGGCACCCATATTAACAGATTATCCCGTTCATACTGCAAGCGTGAGTCATGAGGTGATGCATCCCAGACATGGCATTGACCGAATGGTTTCTGCGTTGAGCCTATTTTTCGTGCACGGCTCACGCTGAGCTCAGCAGCTCTGGGCAGTACAACGCTAAAATAATCAGGAGATTATAGTAAAGACACAATAGCAAATCTAAATTATTCAAACTGAACCTATAGTACACTACAATTCATATATCTGCATGCAAGTAAACTCAATTAAATAACTTAAAGGATAGAATTAATAAAATGCCATTCTGTGTATATAGGTGTATAGTACAGACAAAATATTAACCAGTCACAAAACGTGGGCGGACCATCACAAACTCACCTAGGGAAACAAAATTGTCAGAAATGACCCTGGTTGTCATGATAGATAATCATTTGTCATAATAAAATCATTTATATTTCTATACTCATAATATTATATCTGAAACATTAATATCACAACATTATTTATGTAATAGCTGTGTAAATATATTTGTCACATTTGAGCAGCAATAAACAGTCTACACCTAAATGCAGTTTCTGTGCCACCTTTGCAGTGTAAAGATCGCTTTAGTATTTCTATGAGGGGCTCTAAAACATTGCTTTTCTCCAGCAGGTGAAAATGTAATAACAAAATGGGGCCTGGGTACTCAGCGAGTAAAGACACTGACTACCAAGCCTCAACATGTGCTATGTCTCTGCAGTAATGCGCTCAAAAAACCATGTGATAAGATGTGTGGATTGACGTCTCAGATGCGGAGGCAACTGAGATTCGCCCTCCACCACCTGGATTGAGGTGTCACTACGTCACCATGAGGACTTAGAGCACAATGGGAAATTGTCATTCCTAATTGGGGAGAAATGGGGAGGGGGGAAAAAGTAAAGTATAAAATTTAAAAATCTCTAATTTAAGCTCTTTGGGGTCTGAGTTTTGTAGTTTGAGAGACCCTGTTGTAGTGCATAAGCCATTTTATGCGTTTTCCACGACAAGCGTTTCAGAATGTCCCCTCCGAGATGCTGTTGCATGACGTCACGGAAACATGGCGGCGCGCTGAGAGATTTGCAGAGTTCTGATAAACATGAACTTTTAAATAAATAAATATATCAACGTTTCGTATTAGATTAAGTTAACCACATTTACGTTTGCAGAGACATTCAAAACGGTAAACTATATTCTCTATTGATAATCATTAACCTGCAGAAAATTCTGGCATTTTTGTTTTGTTTGTTTGTACATTATTCGAGCATCGGATTCATGTTTATAAATGTCGCCAATATTCTCATCATCCTAAACGAAGACTTGTTTCAACACGAACAGGAATAACTCCAGATGTTTCAACTGAGATCTGCGGGATAAAACATTGTAAAATGATGTTTATTAAAGAAGAGAGTGAGGACATGAGTTATCCAGAATCATGCAGTTCAAATGTCATGAAAAATGAAGATACCGAGGAACAAAGAGGTTTGTGTCCATTCTTCATTATTTATTATTGTCTGTGCATGAAGATTAAAGTTATAATTGTGACGTGATTCTAGGAGTCTTGCTGATTAAAATACAGTAATCTGAAGACAAACAAAGCCTTTTTCTACAATCAAGAGAGCATTAGAAAATATTTTACACAGAATGAAAGTTTCATTGTATCTCTAGGCATTTTGCAATAATATCAAAGTAACAAAGTAAAAACATGATAACATGGATAAAACAAGTGATTACATTTTTCATAAGAAAAAACACCGAAATTTAATTATATTCCCTCACTAACCCGATATATTGTCATAAATTCACGGAAAATATTTTTTAATATCTGTGATGTGTGGATTGAAAGCCTTACCATTTCTGTCTGTTCATTTCCCCTTTATTTCTTTCCAGTGCTTTTTATAATATTGGGGTCATTTAATGTGATTTTAAATTAGTTTAATCATTGACACGTTATTGATTTCACAGGGGTTTTAGAGAAAATAATCAATGCAGAGTCCGTGACCCAGCCCGCGAGCTTGAGACCGGTCACGTGTAACCGTGCGTTCAGACCAGAGGCGTCGAGAGTGTCAAGTCGGCTGGAAGTCATTCATTTTCTATGACAGCTAGCGTCTCTCGGTGGCGAGAAGCGGAGCTGCGAGTCTTGGGCGGTGTGGGCGTCAGAGGAAAGTTCAAGTGCAGCCAACATTATGATAACGCGGTTCGGCGGCAACCTATTGGAATATAGAAGTGCCCCGCTCTAGCGAAGTGTAGAGAACACAACCGTGTAAACTTTGGTTCCCACCAAACATTAGTTCCGAAGACAAAATGGAGGAGAAACTGATTACTGTTTGCTTACAGGGATAAAAATAATATAAAACGATGCGTGGTCAAAGCTGTCTGAAATTGTTCGTGTGCCAGGTGAGATGATGAAGTGGATATTATGGTTTTTATAATATTATATGAAAATATTTCATGAGAATATACGCTACTTGTGATATGTCGTCAAAAAGATACCGGTCGACATGTCTGGATGTTTTGTGGCCCCTTTAAATATTGTTCACAAAACCAAGCATTCTCAACGAACGTTGCCGCCTATTTCAACTACGTCAGAGCATCCACGAATTTTCGATAGCGTTGTTGGCAGGGCAGCCAGAGCGAATATTGAAGCTCTTGCCGCCTCTGATCTTTTTTTTGTGTGTGTGTGTTTTTTTAATTTTTTTTATTTTATTGTTTGCAATGGGAGTGCAACGTATATATATATATATATATATATAAAAAAAAAAGCATGACGAGGTCGTTGAAGTTTGCTGGTTTTTAATTAAAACATTTAATATGGAATCCAGAAAATTAAAACGGAAAACACAATTTGTATCTTTGAGACTTTATTAAGTTCTTTTAATCAAGTAATTTTCTGTGTAATTTCATAAAACATCTGAGGCTTTTTATTTAATAGTATCAATATGGAGGTACCAGGCCTGGTATCGGAGCAATCCTACATGTTGAGCAGCGCAGACACATGAAATAGTTTATCATTGCAACTCAACAAGCAATGTTTGTTAGAATGATTTCTTGCTTTTATACAAAGCAACTATAAATGAGGAACGTAAGCAATTTGTCATACAAAAGTCAACAATATCTGCAGTATCACACTGCCAAGTTCTCATAGTGGTTGAAGTAGTAAAGTAAAGCAAAGATTTTTTTTATTCAATTATTTATTTTGATTGTTAAATTGTAAGTACATTAAATGTGGATTGGTTAAGTGCTCAAGGAACAGATGTGTTTTCAGCTGTTTCTTGAATGCAAGAAGATCCTGTGGAGGTTGGAAGCTCATTCCACCACAGCAGAACAGAGAGGGTGAATGATCGTGAAATAGATTTTGTGCCTCTTTGCATGGGACCACCAGGCAAGTTCATTGACTGCAGAGAGCGAGTGGGGACATAGACCTGTAGGAGTGAATTGAAGTAAGAGGATGCTGTTCCATTGGCTGTCCTGAAGGTTGGAGTCAAAGCCTTAAACTTGATGCAGGCAGCTACAGGTAGCCAGTGGAGTGAAATCAAGAGTGGGGTAACATGAACCCTCTTTGGCTTATTGAAGACCAGACGCGCTTCAGCATTCACGCGTCAGACCGTCCAACGGGACATTACAGTAGTCCAGTCTTGAACTGACCAGAGCATGTTCTTTGTGTCTAATCAATGGTATTTCTTGTCAAATGTCAGTACGTGACGAACAGGTCGGCTGGCCGTCTGCCACAATGGCATGAGCAAAATGATATGCCACTCTGCAAAATGTACCCTCATTTGGTATTTTTATACCTTGGTTAAGAGTTAAAGAAGTGCATAATGCAGGCTTTATCTTAACATATCTACTGGTAGGTTTGTTGTGTTACTGTGGTACTTCAGTTTTGCAGCAAATCGAATTAAGACTGAAGTATACATTGATTTTCTGTGTTTCTGATTGGATCTTGGATATTATTTGCAGGGCTCGACAATAAAGATGGCCCATTTAATAACTAGGTAATGTTTAAAAATGTTTAACATTAATTCGAAATGCGAATGCTGTTTTAATTCACCATTGCTGTTATTATTTTGAGAGCTGTTCAGCTGCAGGGTGAAGATGACTATTTAAAAAAAGTCTACTTCATATCATCCTCGTAAAGTCAAGTCAAGTCAATTTTATTTGTATAGCGCCTTTCACAACACACATCGTTTCAAAGCAGCTTTACAGAATATCAGCATTAACAGACGATAAAACTGTAATGTCTATAAAGTCGATTAATCATCATTGTGTAATTTAGATAAAATACGATTTTTAATAGTGTTTAAAAATAAATAAATGATAATTGTATTAATAGCCCCAGTGAGCAAGCTGTAGGCGACTGTGGCAAGGAACACAAAACTCCATAAGATGTAGATTAATGGAGAAAAATAACCTTGGGAGAAACCAGACTCACTGTGGGGGCCAGTTCCCCTCTGGCTAACATTATGAATGTAATGTAAATATGAATTATGTATAGGTAAAACAATGGTTTAAAATTATTAAACTAAGTGTTAAGGGTCAGTGATTAAACATCGATTGTGTTTGAAGATTAATGACCAAAGTCTTTGAAGTCCATCTTGATTAATTGCAGAAGTTTACATAGATGCAATTGTCCTTGTTAATTGGCTGATGAAGGCTTTTGTTGGCAATAGTTAGTCTAAGCATTTCATTTCAAGATCTTAGTTCATAAATAGACTGAGGTGATGCAGGTTGGAGTTGGCATCATTTCATCCTCTGAAGTCCGTAATAATAGATTGAAGTGATGTTTGGCTGGCACCGGCTGCATTTAGTCATCATAATTCTGCGACATGTAGCAGTGGAGTCCAACATGAAGCAGGAATGGTGCTGGATCCAGCCGGTTCTGGTGACCTCAGTATAGGAGTCCCGAGGTTGAGACAGGGAAACAAATAAAAAGATGTAAGCGTAGATGCCATTGAATTTATTGCAGAGTTAGAGATCATGCTCAATGTTTCTGGTTTCTGTTTCCGGCAGACCCAACTAAAGCAGCCTAATTGTGGGTTGGAGGATAAATTAGGTGTATGCCTGGCAAAATAGATGAGTCTTTAGTCTAGACTTAAACTGAGAGAGTGTGTCTGCATCTCAAACAGTGTTTGGGAGACTATTCCATAGTTTAGGAGCCAAGTATGAAAGGATCTTCCTCCTTTAGTGGATTTTGATATTCTAGGAACTATTAATAGGCCAGAATTTTGCGATCTTAATGAACGTGTTGGAATATAGCGTGGTAGAAGATCACTTAAGTACTGCGGAGTTAGACCATTCAAAGCTTTGTACGTAGTTAACAGAATTTTAAAATCAATATGGAATTTAACAGGTAGCCAATGTAACGATGAAAAAATGGGGCTAATATGATCATATTTCTTGGTTCTCGTCAGCACTCTGGCTGCTGCATTTTGAACCAATTGAAGTTTATTTATAGATCTTGCTGGACATCCTCCCAGTAATGCATTACAATAATCTAGTTTTGAGGTCATGAACGCATTAATTAGTTTTTCTGCATCAGCAACCGAGAGCATATGCCTTAATTTAGCAATATTTCTTAGGTGGAAGAATGCTGTTCTACAAACATTTGTAATTTGATTTTCAAAGGATAGATTGATATCAAATATAACACCTAAGTTCTTCGCTGTTGAAGATGATGTAACAGCACATCCATCTAGAGCCAAATTATATTTTAGTGGCTTATTTTTAGAGTTTTTTGGTCCAATAATTAGAACCTCTGTTTTGTCAGAATTGAGTAGAAGGAAATTTCTGGCCATCCAATCTTTTATTTCATTGATACACTCTGCTAATTTTGAGAATTGTGAAATCTCATCTGGTTTTGAAGAAATATAAAGTTGTGTATCGTCAGCATAGCAGTGGAAACTTGTTCCACGATTCCTGATAATATCTCCCAGGGGAAGCATATACATGGAGAAAAGCAGAGGCCCTAAAACTGATCCCTGTGGCACTCCATATTTAACTTTTGTTTGGTTTGACAATTCCTCATTTACATAGACAAAGTGGTAGCGGTCTGCTAAACATGACCTAAACCATGCTAATGCAACTCCACAAATTCCAACATAATTCTCCAGCCTAGTCAAGAGAATGTTGTGATCTATTGTGTCGAATGCAGCACTTAGATCTAATAGCACTAGAAGAGACATGCAGCCGCGATCAGATGATAAGAGAAAGTCATTTGTAACAGGTAAGTGCAGTCTCTGTATTGTGATGAGGCCTAAATCCTGATTGAAATTCTTCATATATACTATTTCTCTGTAGAAATGAACATATTTGGGAGGATACTACCTTTTCTAGTATTTTTGACATAAACGGGAGATTTGAAATCGGTCTATAATTAGCAAGTTCTCCAGGATCAAGTTGTGGCTTCTTAATTAGCGGTTTGATAATTGCCATTTTAAAGTTTCTTGGGACATGTCCTAAGCATAGCGAGGAGTTAATGATATTAAGAAGAGGTTCTGATATTACAGGAGATACCTCTTTTAAGAGCTTAGTTGGTATAGGATCTAACAAACAAGTTGTGGCTTTTGATGTTTCGCTAAGTTTTGTTAGCTCTTCATGAGCTAGCGAAGAATTGAAGTTGCACATGAGGGAAATTATTCGACACTGTTTTCTGAGGTGCTATGACAGATGATTGTATAATTCCAATTTTATTTCTGATTATTTCAATTTTATCTGTAAAGAAATTCATGAAGTCATTACTCTTGAGCTGTGATGTAATATCTGGTTCTGTTGAGGCTTTATTCCTAACCAATTTAGCCACAGTACTGAATAAACATCTAGTATTGTTGTGGTTATTTTCTATGAGTTTACTAAAATATGCTGACCTGGCAGCTTTCAGTGCGTGTTTGTAGCTACAGACACTATCCTTCCATGCACCCTGAAATACTTCTAATTTTGTATTTTTCCACATGCGCTCCATTTTCCGAGCTGCTCTCTTGAGAGCATGAGTGTGATCATTGTACCATGGTGCAGGGATTATTTCTTTAATTTTCTTTAATCGAAGTGGGGCGACAAAATCAAGAGTGCTAGAGAAGACCGTATTTATATTTTTTGTTATTTCATCAAGTTCTTCTGGGCTTTGGGGTTTATTGAGTATATGAGATAGATCTCGAAGAGTATTAGTGAAGCTATCTTTAGTGTTCGAAAGAATAGTTCTACCTGAACGATAGCGTGGTGTAGATTGAGTAACATTAGCTGATTGCAGCATGCAAGAGATGAGGTAATGATCCGAGATGTCATCGCTCTGCTGCAGAATTTCTATATTATCAACATCAACTCCATATGAAAGAATGAAATCTAGCGTATGATTATCGTGATGAGTTGGTCCTGTTACATTTTGTCTGACTCCAAGAGAGTTGAGAATATCGATAAATGCTAATCCCAATGTATCATTTTCATTATCTATGTGAATGTTGAAGTCACCAACAATTAAGGCTCTATCTACAGTAACTACAAGATCTGATAAAAAAATTTGCAAATTCACTAAGGAAATCTGAATAAGGCCCGGGTGATCTATACACTGTAGCAAGGGTAAAGGACGACAGAGATTTTTTATTTATATTTGTATTTGACAGTGTCACATTAAGCATTATTAGTTCAAAAGACTTACATTTATATCCTGTCCTCTGAGTAACACCAAAAACTTCACTGTAAATTGTAGCAACACCTCCTCCTCGACCCTTCAGACGAGGCTCATGTTTATAACAATAACCTGGGGGAGTAGATTCATTTAAACACCTGTTACATTTTTCATTTCAGGATTGTACAGTTTTTTTTATTTCTGTGCTTTGTATATAAGTCAGTTTTGGTCTTGTTTGGGGTTGTTTAATTTCATGTTTAAATATACATGCTTAAATTGTAGATTAGGCTAATATCTACCTACTGCATATAGAACATCACATACAAAGTAGCAACGTCCCAAAAGTTGACAGCATGACTAAACGAGTGATTAAAAACCCATCATCTGCTCCACTGAACTCTTCCCTGAAAAAACAAATGTGTAAATGGCCGGACAGCTGAGATTAATATTTATGAATTAATATCTGTACAGCGCTTATATGGGGTTTCATAAGTAATTAAGTTTTGTTATTTACAGCTGTCTTGCAGATTATGAATGTGAAATATTTAAAGCATGAAGGTAAAAAAAAAAGTTCAGGTTTGGCAGGGCAATTAGAAAAAATACATTTAGCCCTGATGCATGACCCAAATTTCTTCAGCTTGCTGTAGTGCGACCGCTTGGCTCCGAAGAAAGAAATTTGAATGAACGTGCCTGCTGGCCTCCATTTATTACCCGTATGTCGGAGGGAGTGGCATGCAAATTCAACTCGCCAATTCTCATTGGCCTTTTCTCAAAGATCTGAAGGTGCTTCGGGCTCTCAAGATCGACACCTAATGTCACTTCATCGACACAACGTCTCGTTCCCTCAATCAGGGAACGGAGGTTACAACAGTAACCAAGACGTTTTGTTATTTACATCTGTCTTGCAGATTATAAATGTGACATTTTTAAGGCCATGATGGTAAAAACAAAGTTTCAGGGTTGGCAGGGCAATTAGAAAAAATACATTTAGCCCTGATGCATGACCCAAATTTCTTTATTAGCACAGTCTGCACGGGCTGTCCGCATGCGGCCCCGTTTTTCTCAGTACACGGACAGTCTGCATCTGTACATATCTTCAGCTATGCGCCTGCTGACTGTAAGAGGATTGGATAGCAGTCGTAGCACGTGTGCGTGGAACCCTTTTTTGTTCACATTTGTGAATGTGTGACATGTCATAATAACATATGTCTTACATGTCTCCTGTATTTCTCCTATAAAATATGGAGTCAATTTTATTTCCCTAATTTTAATATTTGTCCTTTGAAATTAGTAACAACCATTTTGTGTTTTCATTTTAGAGCTGATGGAAGTGAAAGAGGAAAGTCAAGGACTGAATGAAGTGAAGGAGGAGAAACACAATCCGGATCAGACACTTTATAGTATAAAAACTGAACAAAACTCTTTTAGTGAGTCACAAACTGAAAATAATTTCTCCCAAAAAAAACCTAAAAGAACAAGAAACAAATATTATTTCACCTGCCCTCAGTGTGGTAAGAACTTCTCCGAGAAAAGTCACCTTCAGAGTCACTTAAGAGTACACACCGGAGAGAAGCCTTTTATCTGCCATGAGTGTGGAAAGAATTTTACACGTAACGGAAGTCTTAAAAAGCATATGATAATTCACACTAGAGAGAAGCCTTTCAAATGTCTTCAGTGTGGGAAGGCCTTTCATAAAGCTTACGGCTTGGAACGCCACCAAAAAATTCATACTGGAGAAAAACCTTACAAGTGTTCACATTGTGGAAAGAGTTTCACTATTTCAAAAAACCTTAAAGCTCATGAGAGAGTGCATACTAGAGAGAGGCCGTACCATTGCACTTCATGTGGGAAGAGTTTCATTAGGTCAGAAAACCTGAAAGCACATGAGAGAGTGCATACTAGAGAGAGGCCGTACCATTGCACTTCATGTGGAAAGAGTTTCATTAGGTCAGAAAACCTGAAAACACACATGAGATTGCACACTGGAGAGAAGCCATACCACTGCACTTTATGTGGGAAGAGTTTCTTTAGGTCAGATAACCTAAAAGAACACGAGAGAGTGCATACTGGAGAGAAGCCGTACCACTGCACTTCATGTGGGAAGAGTTTCATTACGTCAGAAAACCTGAAAACACACATGAGATTGCACACTGGAGAGAAGCCATACCACTGCACTTTATGTGGGAAGAGTTTCTTTAGGTCAGATAACCTAAAAGAACATGAGAGAGTGCATACTGGAGAGAAGCCGTACCACTGCACTTCATGTGGGAAGAGTTTCATTACGTCAGAAAACCTGAAAGAACATGAGAGAGTGCATACTGGAGAGAGGCCGTACCACTGCATTTTATGTGAGAAGAGATTCATTAGGGCAGGAGACCTGAAACTACATGAGAGAGTGCACACTGGAGAGAAGCCGTACCACTGCACTTCATGTGGAAAGAGTTTCATCAGGTCAGAAAACTTGAAAGCACATGAGAGGGTGCATACACGAGAGTGGCCATACCACTGCACTTCATGTGGAAAGAGATTTATTAGGTCAGAAAACCTGAAAGCTCACATGAGAGTGCATGCTCGAGAGAAGCCGTACCACTGCAAATCATGTGGGAAGTGTTTCTTTAGGTCAGACAACCTGAAAGTACATGAATGAGTGCATACGGGAGAGAGGCCGTTCCACTGCACTTCATGTGGGAAGAGTTTCACTACATCAGGAAACCTGAAAATACATGAAAGAGTGCATACTGGAGAGAAGCCGTACCACTGCAATTCATGTGGGAAGAGTTTCAGTACATCAGGAAACCTGAAACTACATGAGAGAGTGCATACTGGAGAGAAGCCGTACCACTGCACTTCATGTGGGAAGAGTTTCAGCAGCTCATGCACTCTACAGACTCATAGGAAAAATCATTGTCCAGGGTTGTCATAGTGAGCAAAGTTAACATTTATTTACCTGGCAAATAGTACGAAATTTAGAACAAGAAAAAGCTACATTGAATTTCTCTCAATAGAACAATTATAATTAGAGATGAAGTATATGTAATCTACAATAGCACCACCGAAGGGAATTGCTAAATAAAAATGCTTTCAAAACAAGTTTCTGAATACGTCCCTCATTTTTTTAATTGTCTGTTTTTGAGGAAAATAAATCTATGAATGCTTACTCTACACATTAAGCTGGGATAGAAGAAAGTATTTTAACACATTACCTGAAGTGCTTTTAGAGATGTCATTCTATGTAACGGGTAAAATTACATTTGTGATTTCTCAACAAACCAAAAGGAAGTCAAAACATTAGTTTAGAAAACTGTGATGTTTAATGCAACAATATTTGTATGAATTATTTTCTTTTATGATGGGACTAGCCGTAGAGCTAAATTATGCTAGCAGTGACACAGGGTGAATCTCAGTGTGCGTTCTTACGTTCTCGTGGACTCGTTTACGTCACCATTCAGAAATCGAGGATGCATCGGATGGTGACTTGTGGGCAAGAACGTCTCGGTTACATACATAATCTCGATTCCCTAAGACGAAGGGACATTGCGTTTATTAACGCATATGGGGAGTACCTTCATACACTACCTATTTTAAACCTCTACAATAATGCCAATATTCTATTGACTATGGTGTTTGTGCCCCGCCTGTTTTGGTGCGAAAACACCATTTCCTCAGAATTTCTGTCTGAGAACAAGGAGCGCATCGCTTGTGCCTCAAGAACTCTTGAGTCTTGTAGTGCGACTAGCATTCACAATGTCTCGTTCCATTTGTCTCAGGGAACCGAGGTTACGTACGTAACCAAGACATTCCCTTACGACTCAGTCCACTTGACATTGCATTTATTAATGCATATAGGGAACAGAATCCCATCATGCGGCACTGCACTACATAACTTCCCAGAGAGGAAACATGGTGGCGCAGTCTTATGGGGAAGCAACCAACATGAGCATGCCATTCATAACAAATATATGAACTATAGTCATATAGTATGAATTGCTTATGAACCCAGTCGAGAAGGGATTTTATTTATAATTAAGTGCTTGTGACTTTATGGGATTATAACGGCCTGAATGCAGGCGGTTATGTAAATGACAGGGAGCCCATACTTAAAGGGAAGGGCATAAGTATATATATATATATATATATATATATATATATATATGGCCAATGAATAGCAAGTGCTCTAAACAGAGTGGATTTGTGAAGAAGGAAACGTTACGTCTAGGTTGTAAAAACTTGGTAATGTGTTTGCGAGGACCATCCTGCTGCAAAACATATGACTTGTAAGGACACACCATTCGTCCATGCCCATGAGGAGGCCATGCCTCTAGTTGAGTGTGCTTTAAGACCAATTGGGCAAGCAAGGGTAATTGCATCGACAATCCAGTGAGAAGACTTTGCTAGGAGATGGACATTCCTTTTGTGTGTCCTCCATAGCATATAAAGAGCTGATCTGAAAATGGAGACAGTCTGAATTAGCGGGTGATCTCAAAGTATGCGTGTAGCACCCACACAGGGCATAACAAATGCAATGATTGTTCCTCATCTGAATTAAATGGAGGAGGGAAGAAGGTCTGAAGGTGAACCACCTGCGCTTTGAAGGGTGTGGTCAGGACCTTGGGTACATAGCCTTTCCTGGGTTTGACAGTGGCTCCTGAAAGGCCGGGGCCAAACTCGACATGAATTGTCAACTGATAATGCATGCATGTCACCTACCTGTTTTACTAAGGCAGAGCCAGCAGTAGTACGGACTTAATGGAGAGCATGCACAAATCAATCGAGTGCAAAGGCTCGAAGGGGGGCCAAGCGAGAGATTTTAGGACTAAAGTTAAGTCCCAAGTTGGGACTGTAGCTGGCCGAGGTGGGTTTAATCGTCTTGCTCCTTTAAGGAACTTTGATTAAATCATGCTTGCCTATAGAGGCGCCGGTTTCATGTGCGTGATACGCATATATTGTTGCCACATACACTTTGAGCGTTGACTGGATGAGTCCTGCATCTAATCGCTCTTGAAGAAATATGAGAATTTCATGTATGGGGCAGTTTACTGGGTCCTTGCTGTGTGAGAGACACCAATCAGTGAACACCTTCCATTTTAGTGCATAGAGACGTCTTGTAGACGGTGCTCTGGCTTGTAAAATGGTGTTCATGACTGAATGTGTCAGTTCTGGAACATGTAGTGCGCTCCGTTCAGGGGCCACACATGCAGGTTCCACAGTTTTGGATGCCAGATTGTGCCTTGCGCCTGATCACCCCTTAGCATGACAGTAGGCCTTCACCGTAATTCAGGCGGCTTGGGACATATGTCACTCATCATTCTTGACAGTTGCAGTGAATGAATTCCGCCTTGGCTGTTTATATATGCCACAACTGTCATGTTGACTGAGCTAACCAGGACATGACAGCTCATTATTTCTGACTGAAAGCCTTTAAGGCTTGAATTACAGCTGATAGCTCTAAGCGGTTGATGTGCCACGCCCAACTCGCACCTGTTCAGGTGCCAAAAGTTGTGTGTCCATCGCACACCACTCTCCAACTTGTGTTGGAAGCATCCATGGTCACCACTTTCTGCCTGACAACTTGGGACTTAGAGTACCAGTGGGTACAGTGTGTATTCTCCACTATAGATCGATTTCTTCTTTGCCAGATTTTTCCCAAATCCTCAATACAGTTTGAGGGTGAAGTCTCCTGAATTCCACCTTGGTGGTTTATATAGGTCACAACAACACAAAATAATTTATATTTGCTGATAAATTAGAACTGTTCTGTATTAAAAAAAACACACAATAACAATCAGATATAAAAAAAAATGAAAAACAGTCAAAAAGATCACACAGCCATTGTATAGATCATGATTAGTTCAATATAAAAACAAATGTGTTTCATTCATACAGTGAGTATTAGCATTAGTATTAGAGTGTTACTTCATGAAAAATAAACTGAAAAAATAGAAAATGACCTAACACAACTTGCAGTGATCCTGAATCAAACAAGCTCGCACTCGATGTCATATGTTGTGTAAATCCAAAGGTATTGCTCAAAGAGTATCATGAAAGCTACCGAAGGCCAGCACGAATATGGTTTGCTTTAGCAATGCTGTTCTCTTAGGAGCGATTCACTGAAACTCATTGAGGGTGTCAGATTTCATATTAGGTCAGGTGTCCCACATGTGGACCAGAACCAAAGCGCACATACATAGACTGCACAAGAGGGTGCTCAACACACATTTTTTTAGAGTGAAAACCAAACAAAGTGCACTGACATTTATAAAGTGGTAGTAATTTAAGTATTTAAATTTGTTTTCTTTTTTTTTTTTTTTTTTTGCATTCACAGTTTTCGGTTATTCTGTTTTAATGTTACATAAACCATTCATTATTGCTTGGAGAGCTTATTTGGACACTTGTTTCCAAGGTAGACTTTTTTTTTATTATCAATGATTCAGTATGCTATAAGTTTGGATTGCTTTGTCCTGTCAACAAATATCCTGGTATAGTTGACATGCTGATACAATCTTACATCTTTTTATAGGATGCCCCAGCCGATTAACATTCCACATGGAGAGAAATATTTGACCTATATTAAAGTGTGACATATTGACATACAAAGAAATATTGTATACCCAAGGCTAAATTATATAGACCACAATTCAACATCAATGTAACCATAAAATCCTTAATAACCTACAGAATAGAAAAAAAGATGTGCTTCAACCGCACGCATAAGTCTCAACTGGTTTCCATCCACGCTCACAAGATTTTCCGCAACACAATTGCTACAAGATTACTTCAGTCTGGTTCTTTTTATTTATTTATTATAATTTTTTACATAAACTGTATAATCAAGCTGAACATTAAACATTAATTAAATTAAAAACCCCAGTAAATAACAACATTGAACATTGATTCTCCCAGCGGTCATGAGAGCCCCCCCAAGTAATGCTATTCCTGTTTTTGCACATACCTTCAAATGTCACACATATATGGAGCACACATTCTATTATGACCACAGGCCTTCATGCACACACAGCAAACTGCATGTTTGCCCGTCAGACATAACTGTGGTACAAATCAACAATGTTTTCATTGATTACTCCTGATTAACTTGATAAAAATATACTACAAAAGCACCTCAGTATACAGCCTCTAGAGGCAGCATTTTCCTGGTTTCAGATACAAGCTTGAGCAACAATCTCGTGACAGTTAAAAGGGCCTGGATCGCCTGTTTGGATTGTCACAGGTCAGACCATCATGATTTGTGAATGAGAGGAACTTTTGATAATCCTAAAGTTTTCGATTCTGGATAATAGAATTCATGCTTCACAGGAAGATAATATATTAGTGCTCGATGCTAAGAAAACGCTGGATTTTCGTGAGGTTCATGAATGAAATCTGTTTAAACGAGGTATCTGCATATTTGCAAATGGTATATAATAAGTTTTATTGATTGCTCAGTCACTTCACTTGCAAGTAGGTGATTTTTGGCACCTTCAAGAAAATAACTGGCCAAATGGGAAAATGGATCGTCCGATGCCGATAATGAAAATTGTCAGAATATCAGCTGATTTATCGGCCTCTGCGATATATCAGTCGACTGCTAATCTTTTTTTCTGTTCTGTGGGTTTTTAAATATTTTATGGTTGCATCAATGTTGAATTGTGGTCTATATAATTTAGCCTTGGGTACACAATTTTTCTTTGCATGTCAATATGTCATACTTTAATTTAGGTAAATGTTTCTCTCCACGTAGAATGTTAATGGGCTGGGGCACCCTATAAATAGAAGGAAGGTTGTATCTATTCTTAAGTGTGGCAAAACCATGAATCTGGCAAGGCGCAAAATACAGTATATTAAACCATTGCCAGGGTGTGAAATTAGCACCAGCCAACTGTGACGAAGCTGAATCCAGCTTGCCTCGAATCAAAATGAAAATAAGTGGTATTGGCCATCTCTATTGCAAGGCGTGTTACAAAAATCGTGACCAGGGTCTAGAGTTCTTTATGTATGGAACACCGGGAAATTTATTAGGCTTATTTATTTAGATTATTATTGTCCTTACGTTTATAAATGTCTTTTAAAAAATTTTCCACCTGTTGTCTTTGACGGATGCTTGTGTGATAATAATGGAGACGGTAGATGTTTGGTTTTTATCACTTATTTGACAAGTTATTTAATTGCTTTTTTTTTCATTTAAAGTGCAATTTAAATTTAGACATGTCTTTGTTTATATTTTTCATGTTTTAAGAAATTAATTAAATTTTAAAGGCAAAATTAATAAAGCAAAAAAATTAACTGACATTTGGCAGTTAATTTGAATGTTATCCAATGGTCTTGTAGTGTTGACTCAGCTAAAATATAGGTTCAATACTATTTAGTCACAGAAGGTAGAGATTTGCTTATTCAGGGCAAGACAGACATATGTTGAGTTGGGGGACAAGGCAGGGAAACCACTTACCAGATACATAAAACGGAGAGTTTTTTCCAACCCATCCTTCGGTAAAGTCTTCTGGAGGCAATATATTTACTTCCGTCACAGATATTAATAAGGCTTTTAAAGAATTCTATTTAGATCTTTATAATTCCACGTCTTTGTCTACCGATAAGAATATTAGCAACTTCTTTGAGCTCTTAGAACTTCATGAACTGTCGAATTACAAAAATACTTTCTTGACTCTGATATTACTTTGGAGAAACTTGTTGAGGTAACTTAAATCCTTGCAAACAGGTAAGGCACTGGGGCCAAATGGTTTTGCTGCAGAAATGTTTAGATCTTGTCACAGAACTGGCTCCACTTATGTTAGAAGTTTACACAGAGTTATTAAAAAAAGGTGAACTAGTACCAACCATGACACAAGCCCAAATCAGTCTCATTCTAAAAAAGATAAAGACACAAATTAATATAAAAGTTATCGGCCAATTTCACTGATCCAGTTAGATGTAACAATATTGTCTACAATTCTTGGTAATCTATGAAAGTAATTACAGCTCTTATACATATAGATCAAGTGGGGTTCATTCATTGTTGTAGTTCCTCTGATAATATTAGATGTTTTATAAAAATTATGTGGTCAGTAGCTAATGATCAGACCCAGATTGATGACATCTCACTTGATGCTGAGAAGGTGTTTGGTAGGGAGGAATGGTACTATCTTTTTATGATTTTGGAAATTTAGACGTCTGGGAACACTTTTATTGGGTAGATTAAGTTACTCTATAAACATGTGGCAATGCATTCATTTCAGATTACATTTGTCTTGGTATGGGAACCCGGCAAGGCTGTCTCTCTTTGCTGTTCTGTTTTGCCCTGAAAACACTAGCAGCCACAATAAGAAAAGTTTTCCTGAAATCGTAGCAGGAGCTGTAGAGCATTAACTTAACTCTACGCAGATGATATATTATTTGTCTCCAATCCTAGAAGATCTGTGCCCAGCCTATTAATTCTTTCTCCAAATTTTCAGGATACAGGGTGATTTGGTCTAAATTGGAAGCTCTTGCTCTGACAGAATATTGCCCTACCACACCTTTCCAACCTGGCGCCTTTCAGTGGCCCAAGCAAGGCATTGGGTATTTAGGCATTTTATTTCCAGCAAATTTGAGAGGTGGGCTTCACTAAATTTGTCTATGGCGTGGATGTCAGTGTTATAAAAATTAATTTGTATCCCCAAATTCAATTATTTACTGCAGTCCCTCCCTCTAGAAGTTCCTCTTTCATATTTTAAACAATTTAAAAGAATATCTCTGTTTTTGTTTATTTGGAATGGTAAACAAGAGGTTTAGGCCTCCCCAAAATTGTGTTTTATTACGATGCTTTTAATCTTAGACAATTGGCCCAGAGCCTGTCCCTGGTAAACCACTGAACAAGTGGTCCTTGCTCCAATTTCATCATTGCAAAGTCTCTCTATTAAATTGCCTAGAGAAAATGCATCCAATTTTTTCACACCTACATTCAGTATGGACAAAGGTTTCATGTACGTAAAATTTGTATACTTACCTAACTGTTTCCTCAAGTATATGTCTAAACCCCTAATTATGTATTAACAAGTCCCCCTTTTGATGGAAAGAATGGATGTAGAGGGGTGTTGCTACACTGATGACCTTTATGAAAATGGAGCTTTAAGATCATTTTAAAATATAACAGTAGTTCAAATGGGGAAAAGCAGGTGGAGGCTTGCGGGACCTCTCATACTGCAAACAGCAGGGGTTCGAGCCACTTATCCCAGTTTTTAGCATCTTCGTGTACGAACTTACGAATCATGTTTTTCAAGGTCTTATTAAATCATTCAACCAGTCCATCGGTCTGCGGGTGGTAGACGCTGGTACGAATCGACATAATGCCTAATTATTCATATAGTACAGAACAACTCGGCTTTATTGTATTATAATAAAGTCTATTCTTCTGAAATCAAAATCCCAAATACTTTGAGTGATTTTTCACAAATTGGGTAGAAACCACTACAGTTCCCCCCACCAACAGCCATTTCCGGCAGGCGTCACGGAGCTGCTGCGTAAACGCGAATGGGCGGCGTCCTTCCCGAAGCTCAACGAGCGGAATAGCTGCTGACTCTGCTCTGGGGTTCGACCGACCCGTTGCTGGATGGCTTTCTTCAGATGGTTGTAGTCCAGGAGGCTGAAAGTTGTAGTCCAGGATGTGCCACCAGCTGCGCCTCCCCAGAAAGCAGGGGCAATAGGCGGGCCGCCCACTGATCTGGAGGCCACCTCCATACCTCCGCCGTTGTCTCAAACAGGTCGAGGAAGGCCTCCGGATCATTGCTTGGCCAATTTTCGCGAGGGCCAGCGGTGGGAAGGGCTCTGAGGAGGACGTAGCGCCAGCCCCCTCCCTGGCAATCAGGCTCCAAGCAAAGCGTTGTTCTTGCTCCCGGCGAACCTCCAAGAGGGCATGGTGTTGTGTCTGCTGGATGTTGATGAGGGCGTTGATGACTTCGGCCAGCGGTGAAGGCTCCATAGTGGTGCTCTCCTCCAAACCCGGGTTTTGGCACCACTGTCAACTGGTTGGTTTGAGCAATGGAGGAGTAAGGAGACAGTGAAGCAGGTTTTGAGGTCAGCACTTTTATTTGAGGGTCTCGGTACATACGATGGTAACTGCCGTTAAAATGAAACATTAACACAAAAATAGCACACTCGGGCTGTCGTGCTTTCTGGACACTCTCTCCCTCTCCCTCTTGACACTTGGCGTTCCTTAAATGTCTCTCTCCATATCACTATAACAAGACACAGGTGTTAGAGATAATTACAAACCAGGTGACAAGCCTTACCGCTCTCTCTCCCGCAGACCGACACATGACCACGCCCCCCATGCCACAAAGTACAACCTATGCTGGAAATTTGTTGGAAAAAGTCAATGTGGGTCTCCCACTTCATGTCCCATGTGATGATAGTGCCCAGCATCTTGAATGACTCCACTGATGCTACAGTGCTGTGAGGCAATGACATTGGTGTCATCTGCAAACTTCAGGAGCTTGACAGAGGGGTCATTGGTGTTGTGGAAAATTTATATTTTACTTTCTTTAAGACATTATGTGGATTTTCTTTCGATTCAATCATGTTTCTCTATAGTATTTTATTTCTTTTTCACCTGGCAGAAACAGAGACACACACACACACACAGTAAAACAGATGGTCAAGGAAAAGGCCTTTTGAACTCCTCAATATGAGTGCGGGAAAGACTTTTTGTTGAGTTTCACGGGTGTGAAACTCAGTGAAGCTCAACAAAGGACCACTGTCTTCAGGACGAGATAGTGTTTATATGGCCTTTTATGACCTCACAGATGTAAGCATCGTAAAACACGGGGGGCTTAGAAGAGCCATTGGTATTTCTAAGACCAGTTAAAATCCGGTTTTAGTGGGATCAGTGGAAAATTACGGAAGAAGGGACTTTGAGGACGGGGGTATAAATAGGCCATGTGTTTTCTGTGTGAGTTGAGTCTTGTTCCTATTGCGAGGTAGCTGTCGCGATACTTTTGTGAACAAACCTCTTTTAAAAGAATAAACTATCTTTTAAAATATAATTTGGATCTTGGACTTCCGCTTCCGGTCGCATGGCGTGAGCAGAGCAAGAGACCAGCTCCGTGAAAATTGTTTTACATTTTATTTTCCAGACCACCTAATTTCAAGCAAACTGAGCCACAACGTCCGTGATATTAAAATGTCTCAAAGGAAGGGTAGACAATACACACAGACCACTCTAGAGGTTGAGTCTCACGCCGACACAGCAGGAAAAAGTGAAGGTGCTAAAGCTAGCGGAGCCGCGGGGCTAACAGAAGAAGGCCCAATTTCACTAGGCAGTTTGCGTGCCGAGCTGAGATCAGAATTCAAATCGTACGGTGACACCATGCTATCATTTCTTAAAACAGAAATAGAGGGCCTTGGCAAAGAAATACGCGACGAGATCTCATCCTTACGGGAGACAACCAAAGCGGACATGAAAATTATTCGGGACGAACTAACGGAAAAAGTTGAGAGACTGTTTTCAATGCAGGCAGAAGCAGCTAACATACAGACGGGCATGGAGCAGTCCCTCAGCGACACTTCTGACAGGCTCACGGCTCTAGAGAATTCTTGCCAATCTCTTGCTGCTGATCATAAGAAACTTCAGGAAAAATGCATCGATTTGGAGAACAGGAGCCGCCGCCAAAACATCAGGATACTAAACATCCCAGAGGGGTCTGAAAACAACACGCCGACCGCGTTTGTGGCCAAGTTTCTGTCTAAAGTGCTTGGTGAAGAAAACTTTGACGGCCCCCATCCTCGTTGATCGTGCCCACAGAAGCTTTGCCCCAAAACCACGTAATGGTGAGCGGCTCCGACCCATAATCGCCCGCCTTCATTACTACTCGGATAAAGAAAAGATCATGTTGTTGTCCCGGAACAAAAGCAAGCTGTCCTTCGAGGGAGCACAGGTTCATATCTTCCCCGATATGAGCCCAGAGGTAGGACGAAAACGAGCAGCCTTTAATCAAGTAAAAGCCAAACTACGTGACGCTGGAATCCAGTACAGAATGTTTTTCCCTGCCAAACTGGAGATTACAGTCGATGGTTCTAAAATGTCTTTCACCGACCCACGGGCAGTGGAAAGGTTTATTGACCGCAACAAGTCATCATCACTGGAGGAGCATTGAACGTAAGAACACTAATTTGGTCACTTGAGTGTGATAATGCTATGGCCTACACGAACTGAGTAACGGACTCTCAACCAGGTTCCCAAAAAAGATGTGAACCCTTTTACTATTTATTTATTCATTTTATTTTCACTTAATTGTTCTTACATTTCTTTACTATGGTATAGATATGTGTATGTGTGGGTATATATGTATATATATATATATATTTTTTTTTTTTTTTATTATTATTACTGTTTTATTTATTTATTTATTTTTATTTTTACATCTTTACATCTATTTGCTTCAAATTTAGGGAACTCTGGGTTACATTAGACATAGAAACTGGCCAAAATATAGTTAAGAAGGTCTGGAAAACAAAATTGGTTTAATTTTCTTTTTTTTTTAGGAGCTTAGTGTTAAGTCAAATGTTCACACACCTCTCTGAGGGTATTGTTAGGGGTATAACAGTTATGACCCGGACCAGATATAGAGAAAGAAAACCAGGAGTCGAGAAATTCAATTAAAGAATCAAAATTTACTGAAGTATAGTTTGCAGTGAAATTGGTAGAGCCAGCAGCAAAGTCTCACGAGGAGATCGAAAGCTAACTCGTACCTTACACAAAATCTTACATCAATTATACCATTTGCAAGGACGTACATTCCATTATTTTACTCCTGATTGGCTAAAAGAACATAAAGTCACAACATATAGATAGTTAAATGGCCTATCAACATTAATCAGTGCACTTGTCGTCCGCGCCCGAGATTTACGTCTGAAGTGACCTCGCAGATGGTCGCGGGGCGTCTTCGAGTCGGCCTGGTGTGCATCCCTGGGTGCAAAACCTAGGTAGAAGGTCAAATGCACACACAAAACACTGACGAACGACAGTTCTTCTCTGGGCACAAGTCAGCCAGAGCACACATTATCAGGCCATTTGAACCAAAACAGAGAGATAAAATATTTACTCCTCAGGCAGAGGAGAGGGTTGAAATAACATACATTTCTTCCCTAAAGAAATAATACGAGAAAATCACACTTCTACTATTCAGGTATTCTTACATAGGACTTTAAACCATATACTTAATCATAGAAAAGTAATGATCAAACACAGAACATATGTTTAACATTCTCCCTGCCCCCTCTCATCACAGCTAAGCTTATCCCCAAAGGGCCTTCAGACTACGGGCAGGACAGAGAGAGAGACTCTGGAATGTTCCTTAAAAGACACTAGTTAACATTCCAACACACATATGATTCAAAGTATATTTCAGTTATGCATAAGAAAATAGAATTGATTATGTGATCATGCATATAGTTAATTCATCATTTTATTAAAGAAGTTAAGCAACAGAATATAGATAGATATTGATATAAAAGGATATATATATGTATTGATATATCTGAAGAGACAAGGGATTTCGACCCTCACCCTTCAGTCCCCCGTTTTAGACCAATGTGGGGTCCAATACCGCCACGTCTGGTCTACCAAGTGAGGTCACTACGGAAGGTGGAGTGGTAACGCATCCTTCCCTGACGGGTCACACTTGTCTCTTCGCCTCATTGCGGACATGCTGAATACTAAAAATTCCCAGTCCCCACACAAAGGCTCTCCCACCTTCCACTCACAACAGGGCCTGGATGTTATCCTTCTTAAGTTTCTCTTCCAAGTGTGTCGTCAGTTTTCTCAGTCGGTTCTCCTCCTCGGAAGGGTTCAAGTTACTGCAAGCGGACCTGCATACATAAGAAAAACAGAAACGAACACACATCCACACACACAGACAGAGGACACCCACTCCCAAAAGAGCTCCAAAAGCATATAACACATATTTAACAGCTCCCATGACCAAATCCTCTGACGCTAGCCACAAACTCCTCCCAAGCTTCCTCCACATATTCCTCCACTGTTTCCGTCATGTCAGTAAATATTGCTCCTACCGAAAAAGCCAAAACCAATGCTACTGCTATAGCAGACGGAGGTTCGAATCAGTATACCATGGAGTGCCATTAGATTTAAGCCATACAGAATTCAAATACTCATAACCTGCAAATGGATCATTAGTTTTTATCTGTTCCAGAAATGCAGTGATAAATTTCTGCCGAGCTGTTTGCGCCTTCAACCGAGGAAAATATTCAGTCTTCTGCTTCAACTCTGCAACACAAAGAGACAACTCTGCTTCGTTAGCTTTCTTACTCTTATCAACTGGACGCCATGCAGGACCCATGGGGTGTGTCAACCTGTGTTTAGCACAGTCCTTTGATGGAGTCTTAGACTCTAGATCTCTGATTTCCTGTACTGAAGGAATTGGACTCAGAAATTGTCTAAATTGTTTTGCCCTGTCAAACCACTCATCTTCAATAGCTACATCGGACAACTGAGGCCACATCCTCACCTGAAATGATTTATAATTGTCCCACAACAGCTCCTCATACTTTAAAGGTACCAGACTAGTCTTTGCTCGAGTGTACATCGTTTCAATATTCAGTTTAAACACTTGCAAATGCATCCATGCTGTCACATTATAAGCCATCGATGTAGGATTATAACATTTATCTTCAAGGTAATCATGCACTCATGTTTTCACGAGCTATGTGGTCAGGGATCCAGCTCATTGAACTGAAATCTCCTTCAAACAGGTCAACGCCTCCACTCCTCATCCACCGACCTTTTTGCATAATGAGGGTAGTATCGGGATAATTTGGGGAGTGACCAAGCCAATAGGTCACTGTTTCATTTCCGTCCAGACGATAACAACGATCATTTACCTTTTGGTACATAGTCGGAATTAAATTTAGACCCTCAGTTGAATTTAGACATGGGTATTGTACCCATGATGGACGGTTATCGATCTCCTCGCCATCCCAATGAGTTGAAAACGCATGGAATCTCCCTGTCCAAATTGAAATTTGAATCCACATCAAAAATGATAAAGCGATCAGACTTAAAAATACCAACGAGAGCGGAAGTACCAATCGGATGAAAGCTCGTTTCACTTTCAGTCGTCTCTCACTACGCACTTCTTCTTGAAGAATTAGCAGCTTCAGTATGTCGTCGGATTCAGCCATCTGTAATGATAAAACATTGGTTCTAGAATTCTAGAATTTTAACATACACGACAGACATTTAATGATCCTGAGGTAGTAAGTTGTTACACTTTTCAAGTGGTTTCACCTGTGACCAATGTCTCCATACTGTACCCAAAACTCCCCTGTCCAGTAGAACAGAGGTGTTAGTGGTCAATACCACCTGATAAGGCCCATCAAATTTGGGACCTAAGGGGGAAACTATCTCCCGCTGTAACATTACATTGTCACCTATTTCAGGCAAAGCAGGCATGTATTTTTGCTCAACATTATCTCGATCTGCTTGTCGTGTGCTAACACTAACCCGTGTGTCTCGCAGACTGTCATCCAAAGCTTTCAGATAATTTTGTAAAGCGTCTTTCAAAGGCCGGATGGTCCCTCATGTTGCAAGGGGCATCCCAGGGCAGCCGCATGTAGCGACCTGTCATTACCTCAAAAGGGCTGAGCTGTGTAGTCTTGTTAGGGCTGGCTCTCATGCTTAACAAAATCACTGGGACAGCTGCATGCCACCCTTTCCCCCACTCCAACAATCTCTTTCTCAATGAAGTTTTAAGCGTACGATTAGTGCGTTCAATAGATCCGCTAGATTGGGGCCTAAATGGAATGTGAAAGTGTTGCCTCACCCCCATCAACTTCATGACATTTTTCATCACCTTCCCAGTAAAATGTGTACCCTGATCTGAATCAATTTGTAAGGGCAAACCCCATCTTGGGAAAACTTAATTCAACATAATCTTGGCGGTTGCATCTGCAGTGCAGTTTCTCAGTGGAAATGCCTCAACCCATCTGGAAAACAGATCAACAATCATTAGAATGTATGTAAAACCTCCACTAGGGGGCAGTGGACCTATGAAATCTATTTGGAGGTGTGTCCACGGCCCTTGAGGTCGAGGGGCATGTCCTAAGGGAATTTTCAGCTTAGAAGGAGAATTAACCTTAAGGCATACTAGACATCTCTTACAAAAATCATTGCAAAACGCCCTCAGTCGGGGCCACCACCAGGTTTTGGAAATCATTGCATGTAGTTTTTCAGGACCTGCATGTGCCAAACCATGATACAAAGACATTAGTTCAGTTCTAGCAGAAACAGGACAAACAAAACGCTCATTAAATTTCCACAGTCCTTCTGCATTTTTCTGAGCTCCTAATTTTGTCCATTGTTCTATCTCTTCAGGGTCATCCTCATCATAGAGTTTAAAAATGTCTCTGGGGGTCTCACTCTCCTGAGGAGCAAGAGCCATAACACTCAGTCTCAGTTCATGTTGCAGCCTCTCTGGCAGCTGTGTCAGCAGCTCGGTTTCCTGCGGCCTCAGGAGATTTGTCCGTTGCATGTCCAGTGACTTTGATAACTGCTCCCGTTGCAGGAAGATCACAGGCATTCATAAGTTCTTTTACCTGCTGTTGATGAGAGATCGGCAGACCGGCAGTGGTTAGAAATCTTCTGCGTCTCCACACAGGGCCGAAGTCATGAACAGCACCATATGCATAACGGCTGTCAGTGTAAACATTGACTCGTTTCCCCTGGCCATACTGCAATGTTCGTGTCAATGCGACCAGCTCGGCCACTTGAGCCCCTCCTCCTGAAAGAGAACCACAGTCAACAGTTTCACCATGTTCATTTACAACAGCCCAGCCAGTGAAGCGTTTTCCCTGTTCATGAAAGCTGGATCATCCACGAACAACTTCATGGCATCAGAAAGTGGTTCGGATTGAAGAGGGCTCTGGCTGTCCGTCTCGATCAGTCGGGCACAGTTGTGCACAGTTCCTTCTTCTGGAAGTAAGGAGGCAGGGTTGATAGCAGTTTCAATGTCAATATTTATATCCACATTTTTACTCAAGAGAGTGGCCTCCCATTTAGCTCGTCTTTGATTAGAGATAGAGCCTAAACGAGTGTTTGTTAACAGTTTCAGAATCTGGTGTCTAGTATGCAGTATCACCTTCTGATGAGTCACAATGTCCTCGGTAATCTTTACAGCCCACTCTGCACAGTCGCATATCAACAGGCACGGATGCTGTCCTGCCATTGAAACAGGAATAGGAGCAGAATAATATCCTACCATCCCATAGGAGTTTCTTCCTGGAACCCTTTGACCCAGGGCCGCTGAATAGGATCGAGTTCCCACCCATGTCCATAGATGGAACGGCCTGCTGGCATCGGCATGACGTAATGCTGGGGAGGAAGCAAGAGTTTCTTTGATACTCACAAACACCTCCTCCATCTCTTCAGTCCAGTCGATCAACTCCGATCCAGGTTTTCCTCCTTTCAGCGCCTCTGTGAGTGGTTTAGAAAGTTCAGTGTATTCAGAAACATACTGGCGGCAATAATTCAAAAGACCCATTACTTGCCTTAGACCAGTAACCATGTTTGGTTTTGGAAGTTCAATGATAGCTTTAACTCGTTCAGGAGTGATGCGTCTGCCGTGCACACCCACAATTTGCCCCAAATAAGTCACTTCAGGCAGTGCTAGCTGTGCTTTCTTCAAGTTCACTTTGAATCCCCCGTTTTGGAGGGCATTCAAAACAGTCTGTACAGCAGTCAAATGTTTGAACTTGGTTGGACTAGCAATTAAAATGTCATCCACATATTGTAGGACAACAGATCCGTCATATTCAAGTTGTTTTCTTACCGGATCGATGAAGGACCTGATGAAACAGTGTGGGTGAGTTGCAGAAACCTTGTGGCAAACGACTCCATGTCCATTGGCGACCCCTGCTGGTGAAAGCAAATCTGCCTTGGTCCTGCTTGGCTAGGGGACAAGTCCAAAAACCGTTAGAAATGTCTAAAGCAGTAAAAAGACAATGTTCAGATCCTATCTCGTGTCGGATAGTTGCGGGGTTGGCCACCAGAGGGTGCATTTTCTCAGACAGTGCATTCAGAGAAGTGTAATCAATGGTCAAACGCCAGCTCCCATCTGGATTTTTGACAGGCCACATGGGAGAGTTAGTGGGAGAGGCACAGGGAATTACAATCCCCCGTTTGCATAATTCATCTACAACAGTGTCAGCCCCCTCTCGAGCATCATTTTTCAAAGGATATTGTCTTCTGGCTTCATGCAAAGGACCTGGGATGCTCAGTGGCTGAATCTGTGCTAAACCACAATCATATTTATCTTTTGCCCATACATCAGGAAATTTGGAAATTATAAACTTCCACTCAGAGCGAGTCTCAGCTAGAATAGCAGGTTCAGCCACTGCACATCTCTGCTCATGGTGGGGGCCACACTGAGATAAGCGAATTGTTTCATTGCAGCCAAGCACTAGCTTATCTTGAGAAAGCAAAACATCAGCTTCGAGTTCTTTCAGAATGTCAACACCGATTAGAGTCCCTACAGTATTTCTCCCTACCCAAAATTCAGTCCAATATACTTTTTCAGAGTTAGAAATGGTTAGAGGGATAGGAACAGATTTATGATATACATTTGTGCCATTTAGACCTTCTATATACAAAGTTTCAGAAGTGATCTCAAGATCGAGATCTGTAATTGATACAGTCGCGCCCGTGTCAATCAAAATAAGGCATCCTTCACACTCATCATCGGCTAGCTGGAATACAAAATTAAATGTTAAGAAGATTGCTAGAGACTGATCACCTCAGACCACATTCATCTTCATAAATGCTCCTATACTTTTGCTGTGTTTCAAGCCTGCACTTATTTAGCCCAATCTGTTGCTTTAATGCATTCTCTCACAAAGGGGCCCAAATCTGCTCACAGCAGACCACATTCATTTTCATTGTGTTTTTTTTTTTCCAATGAAAGTGAATGGTGACTGAGACTGAACGCTCTTTGGCCTTGATCACTGATAAAGTGTCTCAGTGTTCCCTGCTATCAAAATAGAACTGCATTTGTTTTTCTGTCAGGCAAGCTGAGAGCACACACATACATTTTCCCAGGAAATCTTATCACATTTCACAGTCTAATTTTTCACAGCATTTTTCTGCTTTTTCACAAACAGCCTCGAAACCCTTACTCAAACTACACAGATCACAGCCAACTTCCTGCCCAATAATTTTTGCCACTCTATCACGCTGGGCAATCGAACTAGACCCTCCGTCCATCACATTTGGAATTGCCTTTTCATGGTTTAACGGTATACCACCCAGTTTACAAATCCATGAATAGGCAAACACGGATAGATATTTGGCCCTATCAGCGTCTTTTTTGTTCTGCAGCCAGTCAATCTGCTGCATGACTTTCCAATCAGAATCAAACCCCTGACTGACCATTTTCTTAATGAGTTGTGCACATTTCTTTGATTTGAGCTCATCAGAGCAGAGCTGTTTACAGCGTGTGCCCTCCTCGTTTTGGTCAGAACTACTCAGAAAATTCCCTTTATCAGACATTTTTCTTGGTCACAGTTGAAGATCACTACCGAAAAGATTTTAGCAGCAAATATTTTATGCGGATAAATTAACTATAGCAGCAACAATACTGGATTTCTACCAATTTCACCACAAAGTATTCTTCGCAAACATCCTGGTCACATATACTGATCCATACCAATTCGGGTCACAATTTATTTATTTACTTGGGACCGCTCCTGATGCATCCCTGGCAAAACAATCCCTATTGTATTTTCTTTTATTTTATAACTAATATCTGAATCCCTAACTGCCTGATTCACTAAGCTCGGGGTACCCCTATCTGAGGTGGAAGAGATTGAGCAGGTTTACGGTGCCACTGGACCTCCCGTCCAGGGACGCACTCTGCCGGGGTGGTGCTACACCCATGCCCACCTGGGCCCCCTCACAGAGCACTAACAGCTCTCTCAGCGACTTCTTATACTCTCCATAGTATAATTAAATTACTCTTCACTCGCCTCGTCGCAGTGAAGCTCTCCCGTTCCCCTTCAAAATCTCTTCCAGTCAGACAGCCCTAACAATTAATAAAAGCTTCCTACCTTGTTTGCTGATTTGCCAGAAATGTCACCACGGAGTGATTGCCCGCCGAATCCTCCACCAAACTGTTAGGTGTATAACAGTTATGATCCGGACCAGATATAGAGAAAGAAAGCCAGGAGTCGAGAAATTCAATTAAAGAATCAAAATTTACTGAAGTATAGTTTGCAGTGAAACTGGTAGAGCCAGCGGCAAAGTCTCACGAGGAGATCGAAAGCTAACTCGTACCTTACACAAAATCTTACATCAATTATACCATTTGCAAGGACGTACATTCCATTATTTTACTCCTGATTGGCTAAAAGAACATAAAGTCACAACATATAGATAGTTAAATGGCCTATCAACATTAATCAGCGCACTTGTCGTCCGTGCCCGAGATTTACGTCTGAAGTGACCTCGCAGATGGTCGCGGGACGTCTTCGAGTCGGCCTGGTGTGCATCCCTGGGTGCAAAACCTAGGTAGAAGGTCAAACACACACACAAAACACTGACGAAGGACAGTTCTTCTCTGGGCACAAGTCAGCCAGAGCACACATTATCAGGCCATTTGAACCAAAACAGAGAGATAAAATATTTACTCCTCGGGCAGAGGAGAGGGTTGAAATAACATACATTTCTTCCCTAAAGAAATAATACGAGAAAATCACACTTCTACTATTCAGGTATTCTTACATAGGACTTTAAACCATATACTTAATCATAGAAAAGTAATGATCAAACACAGAACATATGTTTAACATTCTCCCTGCCCCCTCTCATCACAGCTAAGCTTATCCCCAAAGGACCTTCAGACTACGGGCAGGACAGAGAGAGAGACTCTGGAATGTTCCTTAAAAGACACTAGTTAACATTCCAACACACATATGATTCAAAGTATATTTCAGTTATGCATAAGAAAATAGAATTGATTATGTGATCATGCATATAGTTAATTCATCGTTTTATTAAAGAAGTTAAGCAACAGAATATAGATAGATATTGATATAAAAGGATATATATATGTATTGATATATCTGAAGAGACAAGGGATTTCAACCCTCACCCTTCAGTATAAACAACCTTTCTTTTGGGAATATGCGGTTCCTCTGTAGTTCTGACAGAGCTGCTAGTTCAGGGAGGGAGCAGGGTTTGTTAGATTCAGGGGTTTTGATTTGTTCTGTGTTTTTACCTGCACTACAATTTAATATAACTTTGATTTTTACTGGAGACCGTTCCAAAAAACCTAAACTGAGTAAATTTTTATTTTTCCAACTAAACAGTTATGGCTAAAAACAATATTTTAGACTCATCTAGTGACAAAAACTTGGTCAAAATTATTTCCTGGAATTGTAAAGGACTCAGTGGACCTATTAAACGTGGAAATGTATTGACCCACCTTAAAAAATTAGAGATGGATATCGGGTTTTTGCAAGAGACACACTTGAGAGATCAGGATCATAAACGGTTACGAACTAAATGGATTGGACAGGTATTTCATTCTAATTTCTCAGTAAAAAACAGAGGTGCAGCTATAATTATTAGAAAGACAATTCCCTTCTTAGCATCAAAAATAATATCTGATTCTCGAGGACGATATGTTATTGTTACAGGAAAATTATACAATAAACCAGTTACTCTAGCTAGTGTATACGCCCCCAATGTGGATGATGAGGCTTTTATTATCTCTTTCTTTACAGCATTACCTAATATGGACTCTCATAAATTGATTATTGGAGCAGATTTTAATCTGGTGTTAGACCCAACAATTGATAGGTCATCACAAAAACCATCCAACATATCAAAATCTGCTAAAGCCATTCATACACTCATGAATACCTATAAATTATTTGATCCATTTAGAGTTCTATCTCCCAACACAAGGAAATATTCTTATTTCTCTCCGGTTCATCATTTGTTTTCTAGAATAGATTTCTTCTTAATTGATTATGCATATTTAACAAACATCAAACACTGTGATTATGAAGCAATTGTGTTGTCGGACCATAGTCCAGTATCATTCCACATAGAGGCGGGACATGACCCGACAACCAAAAAATGGCGGTTTAACAATGCTCTTTTATCGGATGATAGAATAATAGAAGAACTGCAAAAACAAATTGATATATTTTTACATAAAAATGATGATCCAGAGATCAAAAGATCCACCTTGTGGGAAACATTTAAAGCATACATAAGGGGCCAGATTATTTGCTTGAATAGCATGAAAAATAAACAGCGAAGGGGAAAGGAGTTGAGAATGACCCAAGAACTTAAGGAAATTGACAGAGTTTATGCTAATTCCCCCACACCAGACCTTTATAAAAGAAAGCAGTCATTGCAGACTGAACTCAATTTACTATACACAGCAGAAACGACTAAATTCTTGACACAATTGAGACACAAAAATTATGAATATGGGGAAAAAACAGGTAAACTATTAGCCCAGCAAATTAAAGAAGAAACTGCGTCAAGGTTAATTACAAAGATACGAACAGATTCTGGTCAGACAACAACCAATCCCAAAATAATAAATGACACATTCAAGAATTTCTATTCTAAATTGTACTCTTCAGAATCCAAAAAAGATTCAAACTTAATAGAACAATTTTTTGATAACCTTCAGATACCCACTATAAATCTAGAAAACAAAAAATTATTAGAACAACCTATTTCAAACTCAGAAATAAAACAAGCTATACAATGTATGCAAAACTCTAAGTGCCCTGGCCCTGATGGTTACAGTGTTGAATTTTACAAGGCTTTTATAGATCAAATCTCAACACTTCTTTTAAGTGTCTATAATGAAGCATTGACTACAGGTTCTCTGCCTCCAACGTTATATGATGCATGCATTTGTTTAATTCATAAATCTGGCAAAGAACCTCTAGAACCAGGCTCATATAGACCTATAAGCCTTTTGAATGTAGACAACAAAATTTTAGCAAAGATCTTAGCCATGCGTTTGGAAAAGGTCCTTCCAACTGTTGTGTCACCAGACCAAACTGGATTTGTTAAAGACAGGCAGTTATTTTTTAACATAAGGCGACTGTTCAACATTATCTACACTCAAAATCCAAATAAAGAAATATCCGAAATATTGGTCTCACTAGATGCTGAGAAGGCCTTCGACAGGGTCAAGTGGGATTTTCTCTTCTCGGCCCTGTCAAGGTTTGGTTTTGGCCCCTACTACATTTCTTTTATTCAGCTGCTTTATGCTCAACCTAAAGCATATGTTCACACAAATAATATGGACTCTTGCCCTTTTCCTCTTCACCGTTCAACACGACAAGGCTGCCCTTTATCCCCCTTGTTGTTCGCGCTGGCCATAGAACCTCTTGCTGTTTTGCTGCGCTCCACAGGGGACTATAAGGGGATTGTAAGAGGAGATAAGGAACATAAAGTGTCCTTATATGCGGACGATCTGCTTCTATACATTTCAGATCCATCTCGGTCTCTACCAAAAATTATGACCATGCTATCGGACTTCGGTAAAGTATCAGGATATAAAATTAACCTGTCAAAAAGCATATTGTTTCCGATCAGCTCTAAGGCAAAAGATCAAGTACATACACTCACCCCTTTTCCCTTCGCTGTTTCAGACTGTTTTAAATATCTCGGAATAAATATCACGCGGGAAATATCTGGCCTCTTCAGCAAAAACTTTGTGAACCTATATAAACAAACGGAGCAACAGATCGAGAGGTGGTCTAATCTCCCGATCTCTCTCGCTGGCCGAATTAATATTATCAGGATGAATGTTTTACCGAAATATTCCTTTTTATTTCAGTGTGTTCCAATTTTGATTAATAAGAAATTTTTTACCAAAATAGATTCTTTAGTTGGATCCTTTATTTGGAATAAAAAGACACCAAGAATTAAAAATCCTTTTACAAAGACCCAAACCCATAGGAGGAATGGGATTACCCAGTTTCCGGCTCTATTATTGGGCCTGTAATATTCGATGTATGTCATTTTGGAATGGATCTCTCAAACCTGATTGGGAACAGATGGAAAATCAAGCTTTTTCTCCTAATACATTGAGATCATTGATACATTATACCTCTGATCTTTCTAAATTTAAGGCTCAGAATCCGGTTGTGTCTCACTCACTAAAAATCTGGTCTCAGATCAGACGACATTTTCAGTGGAATCAATGTTCAGTCCTTACACCAATAACTGGTAATCAAGCACATAAGCTGTTTTCGGGTCAAACATTTCAACAATGGGACCTTAAAGGAGTGCACACAATTATAGACCTCTTCATTGACAAAATATTTCCAACATTTGAACAATTAATACATACATTTAATATTGATAACAAAGACTTTTTTAAATACTTGCAAATACGCAACTTTACTAAAGTAACATTTCCCTCTTTTCCCAATCAGCCTGAAGTAGGTCCTATGAACAATGTATTAATGAGCAACACAATCAAAAAAGGATCTGTTTCTAGAATATATAATTACCTTTCACAGATAGATTGTGCAACTACACTTGATCATATAAAAGATGCTTGGAGGGAAGACTTAGGAATAAACATCACAGACGACCAATGGATCGAAGCTCAAGAACGAGTCCACTCCTCTTCAGTTTGTATCAGGCACGGTCTACTGCAGTTTAAAATCCTGCACCGATTGCACCTTTCCAAACAAAGACTGTCCAGGATGTTTCCGGGAGTGGACGCCTCTTGTGAACATTGTGGCTATGCCCCTGCTTCATTGGCACATACATTCTGGAACTGTCCCCACATCACCCTCTATTGGTCTAAAATAATTGAGACTTTGTCAGCAATTTTTAAGGTTAGACTCCCAGCAGATCCAGTAATGTCACTATTTGGTGTTGTACCCACAGATATACATTTGAACAGCTCACAAATTAATATATTGTGTTTTGTGATGTTGCTAGCCAGACGTCTAGTTTTACTAAACTGGAAAAATAAAATTCCTCCTACTCATCAAAACCTTCTTAGAGACGTAATGCAATATTTACAATTGGAAAAGATTAAATATTCTTTAAGGAAGAAAGAACAAACATTTTACTCAATTTGGCAGCCTTTTATTAATTATTATAATAAGTAAATTTGGACAGCTCTCCTAAGGCTTGATTTGATATATTTTTATTTAATACTTCAAGTGTGTGCAGGGTTTTCCTTTTTTTTTTTTTTTTTTTTTTTTGTGTTTACATTCATACATACACAAATTGTATATATGTAAGTGATTTGTAAAAAACTGTTGGAAAATGGTAATAAAAATAACTGAGAAAAAAAAAATATATAATTTGGATCTTGATGTCTCTTATCTTGTTATGCATATTTGTTTAATTATTGTTTTTGCCACAACAATTGGTGTCAGAAGTTGGGATCTCACAGCAGTTTCTTCTGGTCCTGAAGACAGCAGATTTGACGACTGATCATCCCAGCAGCACCAGGCTTCTGGTCTTACCTCGAAAATTGAGAGAGAAGAGCCAAACTGCTTTCAGAGCCAGGAGTGACTCGACTGAGATCAGAAAGAACCCGGTGGCAGTAAAAGCATCTCGGTAAGAGACAGTAAAATTATTTTATTTTGGGTGGTGTAATTTGATATGACTGTGAGTGAACTATAGTGGCTGGAACTATCTCTTTGGTACGGGCAGAGAAGGTTTTTCGAGGGGTGAATTGTAACCTGAGGAAGTCGGTCAATTTTATGCCGAAAAACTAGCTCGTAAAAAGGTGGACGGAAGAGCCACACAGAGCATATTTGCTACCCTTGCCGATTTGAGGTGACAAAATCGGATCTGTTGAAGACGTTTGACAGATTATTAGACAGCGTCGAAGGGAAAATCCAGGAGAGATAGATATCAGCCAATATGGGGTCATCTAACAGTAGGCCTAAACTAGATAATTTTTACACACCAGTTTTCGGTCAAATGAAAAAGAATTACGGACATAAATGCATGCTGGATATAGAAAAGTTGATCAAATATCATGATTTTCCTGAAGGAGGAACACTGAGCAATATAAGACTGAATGTTGTAAAAAAGTCAGTAAACAAAAGCAGTGAAAAGCAGCAGAGTTGCTGCAGAAGCCGACAGAAGAGAACGAAAGCAAATGATGAATGAATTAAGCAAAGGAATGAATGAGGATGTGTGTATAAAAAAAACGGCTCCACCAGAGCATCATGCTACTAATAAACTGTGTGTTTGTGTTTTCCAAAATGTAACCGAGATTGTCTCGGCGCCGCCGGCATATAAACATCACTACCCCGTGGCAGAGCTGAAAGCCCTGAAACTCTACCACGATCTCGACTGCTCTCCGATCCGAAGACCAGCACAAGTAGCAGCACGAGATGCACAAGCGCAAGAATTCCCACGAGCACCTTCACCGCCAGTACAACAGGTGGCGGCAAAATCCTCAGTGCCCGCTGCCATGGGCAGCGAAGAAGAAAGGGAGAAGTACAGAGGGAATCAACCAAGTACGTGGAAAAGCCTTCTGCTAAGTTATTTTCTAAAAGAACTGAGACCAGAACTTTCAAGAGGAACGAAGGCAAGTTACATAGAGTGGAAGAACGGGCGCTTAACTTCAGCCCTGATGCACGCTATGCATGCCGAAGATCAACTGCAGGAAAAGAAAGACCGAAAACCACTCACAATGGCAGTTGTGCAATGTGAAACAAACAAGCCTGAAACTCAACAAAAGGCGAGAGGAAAGAAATGGCGGTGCTATGTGTGCGCTACAAATGACCATACGGTCAGAGACTGTACCGTATGCAGAGTGTGCAAGAGAGACGGGCATTGGAGCAGTGCGTGCCCGAATCTGAAGTCGGATTGAAACGAGAGCAGAAAGGAGAGGGTCTGGTTCGGGGAGATCAGTGGCTGACCACAAGACAGGGAAGTGACCATTTATTACTAACACGCAAACACAACACACGCACAAACACATACACTGATTTACTCTCTGCTATCTGCAATGAAGAATCTGCTTGCAAATCTTTGTGTGTTTTGAGCAATGTTGTGAATGATGAAATCTTGAGCAGTGTTTCCGATGAATGTTTGAACATGTACAAAAGCACAGGGTTTTCTCAAATGCCAAAATACCCAATGATAGTCGAGGGAGTAATAATTAACTTTCAGGTCGATTCAGGAGCTTCAATTAGCACTTTACGACCATGTGACTTGCCATGTGTGCCGAAAATTACAGGAAAAGTGTATGAAAGCACTTCGGCTTCGGGCCATATGATCTCTGAACAATTTACCAAGCCCTTAGAGTGTGAGACAGAGGGAGATCGAACTCTGAAACACGAGTTTCTCTGGTCGGCCAACTGTCCCGCGCCTCTAATGGCCAGAGATTTATATATGTTATAAATTATATATGTTATTAATTATATATTATATATGTTATAAATTTGAGCCAAAGTGGGCTTACGAATGGCAGATAAATGATGTTGATTGGGCAGAGATGATTTTGAAATTGGCTAAAGATCGAATAACACCAGTCAACACAGAGTTTATGACGCCTGATAGAATGCATCGTACGTCACTTGTCGTAAACGAGCGTGATTCACACTATGAAGAAACTTGGTTTAGTGGAGTGAAAAATGAAAGTGAGAAATTTGACAAGATTTTCTGGACAGAAAATGTGTGTGTTTGAATGAAAAACAATTGCAGTGTTATTTAATGGCAGAACACAGTGTTCCTCATTTATCCATATCTAAGAGCACGAATAAGCAGTGGGCAGAATTGGGGCTTTTTGTGAATGAATGTTTGCAGGCTACAGACTGGGTTAAAATTTATACAGACATAGCTCAGAGCAAAAGTGTTGGAGCATTTAAATCAAACTGTGATTTTAATGTGTGGGTTTTGAGAACTGTAACTGCTATTGTGAACAATGATGTGACAAAACAGGGGGTGGGGGATATTTCTGCGTCAGAAATTGATATTTGTCTGGCAGAAATACCTTCAAAATTGTGGGCAAAACACAAGTACGATGTGGGTTTGATAAAGGGATGCGAGCCGGTTGTAGTCACCCCAAAATCTGATTACAAACCGTGTCAGGCGCAATATCCCCTCAAACGTGAGGTATTGCAGGGCATAATGCCAGTATTTGATTCTCTGTTGAAGGAGGGAATAATTATGCCATGCAATGATTCACCAGTACGCACACCAATTTTCCCTAAAAAAAAAAAAAACAAATCAACAAACTGGACAGAATAAAGTTGGTTATGCAGTAACGACTGAATTTGAAACTTTGATGTCTGGCAAATTACCATCACATTATTCTGCGCAGGCAGCTGAACTGGTCGTGCTGACTGAAGCATTTAAACTGATGTGTGACGATTTACACAGTCAGACATGACTTTGGTGCTTTGTGGAAGCACAGAAAGTTTTTGAAATCAGATGGGCGTCCGATACTAAACGCGTCTCTAGTATCGGACCTCCTTGAGGCCATTCTGTTGCCAGACAAAATTGCGATTTGTAAGTGCGGAAAAGGCAGAGCTGATATGGCTGCAAAAGCAGCGGCAGCGGATCAGACTAAAGATACTAGTAAAAACACCACTTGCGCACAAGTTGACATTAACTTCTACATTTCTCCTTGTTTACAGAGCATGCAGTCTTTTTCCACAGGAGCTGAGAAAAAACACCTGGAAGGCGTCAGGCTGCAGCCTTGTAGATGGAGTGTGGACATCAGTTGATGGAACGCCCTGTTTACCCAAACATTTCTTTCAACATTATGCTAAATTGACACATGGTTTAGATCATGTGTCAATAGGGGGAATGATTGCACAAATGAAAGAATTGTGGTTTACCAAGGGCTTCACAATATTCGCTGAGAATTTTTGCAAAAGATGTGTTATTTGTAATACACACAATGTGGCACGAGGCGTTAAAACACAGCTGGTATCCCAGCCAGCCCTAGAAGGGCCGTTCGAGTACAAACTGGCCAAGTGTTGTGAGGAAACCGGACTCTCTTGGGTAAAAGCACTCCCAACTGTGTTAATGTACATGAGAAAGAGAGTAAAAACAAATTTGAGCCCATTCGAAATTCTCTTTGGTAAACCACGATTCATTGGAATAGAGGGGGGAAAACGCAGGCTTCCATCAACGGATGTGTGTGAGAATGAGATGTTGAATTACTGCAAAGAAATGTCGTGTCTGTTATCCAACATGTCTGTGCAGGTCAAAGCTGGCCAGGGAAGAGTTGCTGAGACGTTCCTGCATAAGATCAGGCCGGGGGATTACGTGGTAATTCGTGACCTGAGAAGGAAGAACTGGAGGGCAAAACGTTGGCGAGGACCGTACCAAGTCTTGCTGACAACACACACGGCGGTGAAGGTCGGAGAGAGAGCTACGTGGGTGCACGCCAACCACTGCAGGAGAGTTCCACCCTAATTGGAAGGGCAACAGGAGGAGGAGCCTCAGCAACAACAACAACAAATTCAACAACAAGTTCCAAGATCGAGCCCAAACACCAGGTGAAAGAGCAAGGTCACTCAGGAGGAGTGATAAGGCCGGTGTGCAGAATAAAGCTATTTGTGCAGCTACAACCAGAGACATTGATCATTGCAAAGAGCTGCAATCACTAGACAAGATGGATCGTTCGAGACCGTGGTACACATTCAGACTGCCAGAAATGTGTGAACTTTGTAAGACTGCATTCATTTTAACTTTGACATTGATAAGTGATGAAATGAGGCAACTGAGGGACGCAGTCATTCAGAACCGTTTAGTTCTTGATACACTTATGGCAGAAAGGGGCGGAGTCTGTAAAATGCTGGGGGTGTCTTGTTGTTTTAACATTCCTGATTACAGTGATAATATAACCAACATAATTGAACACATGAGAGAGGCCGTACAAGAACCTGAAAGGACTGACAACCAATGGGCCGGGTGGATTATGTCTTTGTGGGGAGGATGGATGTACTGGGTAATTTAAACTGTTTTGCCAGTTGCAGTGTTAGGAATTCTGATTCTGTTCTGCTTGCCATGCATTATGAGATGTATTTCCAACTCAGTACAGAGATTGGTCAGGGCTGGGACATCCATACAAGCAGTAAAACTGACCGTTTATCCAATAGATGAGACACACAAATGTGATGATTATGAGAGTGACGAGAGTGATTCTTCAAATTATGTCTGAGATGACTGATGATCTGAATCTCAGCCAGGAAAGGTGGTAACAATGTTCAAGTAGAGTGATCAGGTATACAAAAATCAGACATGAAGAGTGTAACTGTGATGTAAAGACTTGAAATGATTGTAACCATTTATGGGTTTGATGTTGAGTAATGTTTTATTCTTATTTTGTTATATTTTATTTTATTTTTAGTCAAAACTAATGATTATGAAACAAAATCGTTTATCAGAGAATGATAAACAGGAGGGATTGTTGTGGAAAATTTATATTTTACTTTCTTTAAGACATTATGTGGATTTTCTTTCGATTCAATCATGTTTCTCTATAGTATTTTATTTCTTTTTCACCTGGCAGAAACAGAGACAGATGGTCAAGGAAAAGGCCTTTTGAACTCCTCAATATGAGTGCGGGAAAGACTTTTTGTTGAGTTTCACGGGTGTGAAACTCAGTGAAGCTCAACAAAGGACCACTGTCTTCAGGACGAGATGGTGTTTATATGGCCTTTTATTACCTCACAGATGTAAGCATCGTAAAACCCGGGGGGGCTTAGAAGAGCCATTGATATTTCTAAGACCAGTTAAAATCCGGTTTTAGTGGGATCAGTGGAAAATTACGGAAGAAGGGACTTTGAGGACGGGGGTATAAATAGGCCATGTGTTTTCTGTGTGAGTTGGGTCTTGTTCCTATTGCGAGGTAGCTGTCGCGATACTTTTGTGAACAAACCTCTTTTAAAAGAATAAACTATCTTTTAAAATATAATTTGGATCTTGATGTCTCTTATCTTGTTATGCATATTTGTTTAATTATTGTTTTTGCCATAACATTGGTGATGCAGTCATTTGTGTACAGGGAGAAGAGTAGTGCTGTTTGTACAGGTTCTGGAAGTGAATTTCCCCTGTCTCACAATCTGCTGCCTGTCCATCTGCTGGTAATCCACTGATAGATAGACGCAGGAACAGAGAGTTGGTATGGTGTATTTTAGTCTGGATTATAGCTGGGATGATGGTGTTGAAAGCTGAACTGAAGTCCACAAAAAGGATCCTTGCATATGTCCCTGGTCTGTCCAGATGTTGCGGGATATGATGCAATTCCATATTGACTGCATCCTCCACAAACTGTTTTCTCGATAATCAAATTGAAGGGGATCTAAAAAGGGTCCAGTGATGTCCTTCAGGTGGGTAAACACCAGTCTCTCAAATGATTTCATGACCACAGACATCAGAGCGACCGGTCTGTAGTCATCAAGTCCAGTGATTTTTGGTTTCTTTGGGACAGGAATGATGATTGATCATTTGAAGCAGCATGGGACTTCACACTGCTCCAGTGATCTATTGAAGATCTGTGTGAAGATGGGGGCCAGCTGGTTAGCAAAGGATCTAAGATACGCTGGTGAAACGCCATCTAGGCCCTGTGCTTTCCTTGTCTTTTGTTTTTGGAAGACAAGTTACACCTCTTCACAGATCTGAAGTGCAGGTTGAGTAGCAGGAGGGGGGGTTGCAGGAGGTGTTGGTGTTTGTGTGCAATTAAGGTCTGAGCGGGTGTGGGTTGTGAGATTGGGCCTTTCAAATCTATATATTAGAAAACAAGTCATCAGACCGTTTTTGGTCCCCTACAGTGTTGGGGGTAAGTCATGTAGTTAGTAAATTGTTTTAGACCACTCCTTACTGATGCAGGGTTGTTAGCTGAAAAATATTTTTCAGCATTTCAGCGTAGCTTCTTTTAGCCACTCTGAATTCCTTATTCAGTGTGTTCCTGGCCTGATTATACAAGACTTTATCCCACCTCTGTAAGCATCCTCTTTGGCCTGACGAAGCTGCCTGAGCTCTGCTGTAAACCATGGTTTGTCATTGTTGAATATTAAATAAGTCCTAGTAGGAATCCATGTATCCTCACAGAAACTGATATATGATGTCACAGTATTTCTGTGAGCTCGAACATATTGGTGTGTGCAGCCTCAAAAACACTTCAATCAGTGCAGTCAAAGCAGGCTTGTAGTCCCAGCTCTGCTTCATTGGTCCATCTTTTTACAGTTTTACTACAGGCTAGGGTTGCAGTGGTACATCGGTTTCACGGTATACCACAGTTTGAAAATTGATGGTTATCATACCATGCACATTTGCTTATCTACGGTATTGAGAAAAAATGCAACCAGACGGAGGATCTCACATGCGCGTACACATCTCCTTTCTTCCTTGTCTGCCTGTCAGACTCTTTAACTTGCGCCACACACACACACACACAAATGCAGCGGAGAACATGTCAGAGAGCGAGGCGAGGGGGACTGACATGAGTGTGTGTGTGAATTAAAGAAGTGTTTCTCAACTGGTATATTCGGACAGCAGGGAAAGAACAATGCCATTGAAAATATTTCAGCGGCCGCCCAAGTGATCAACTATTTAGGACTGCCAAGGCAGATTTAATGATAATCTCCCAAACAACTAAAGCAGATATGGGCAATTTACAGCCCGTGGGCTGGATCAGGCCCTCCACATGGTTTAATGTGGCCCGCGACTCATTTATGGTAAAAGCGATTATTTTTCATTGGATATTTCAGTTAACTAACATTGGGACCTAACGCGTCTCCACAAGCGTTTACCATTCTCAGGGTTGCCAGATAAGAGACACAACACCCCCAGTTTGAGATTTATACTTGTGCAAATTGGAAATATTCAGCCTAATGTTATACTTATTTTGTGCAATCTGGTAACCATGCGAGTGCACATTTTCTGTCTCTCACTTTCCCCTTTGAAAAACTTAGCGATCTGTAGTGCAATATTCTGTTCAAGGAAAAGTGTATTATGGCCACTCTGTGTCCATTCTTGAGGCTGCTTGTGATGTTTGGTGCTACTAATTTTGCAGGTAAACCTTCTCAGTGATTAAATTAAATATAAAATAAGATCTCGGCATCATTGACATGCGAGCAAAAGCAAGTCAGAGACAAATATGTATATGTATTTTTTATTTGTGCAATTTAGAAATGCTGAAGTCCCTTCGCGCCTGTATGTCAATCTAACTCTTGCAGCCTGTGTTATTCAGTTGTGTGCTGAAAGTCAAACGTTGATATCAACACCAAAAATAATGTCACTTGATGCATGTCCTTGTACTGGAAAACCATGAACAAAACTATGCAACATAAAAGGAAATGCAACCAGGATACATTAAATACAGACTTGACTGTGGTATATTTTGATAAATAATCTCATCCCTGTTTCTGAAATATTTAGCTTCTAAGCGTACATAAATACATGTGATATTTTCAATAAGCCATAAGAATAATATCACTCCAATAAGTGAATTAATCATAATTCACTTATTAAAGCTAATTCCTACAGTAGAAATTGTGAGCTGATACAGCTAGATGTTGTATTACGATTTCAATGGTGGATAATCTAAGACAAATAATCTTGTTATTTTTCCATCCATCCATCCATCTTCAACCGCTTATCCGAAGTCTTGTCGCGGGGGCTGCTGCTCCAGCAGGGGGCCCCAAACTTCCCTATCCTGAGCCACATTAACCAGCTCTGACTGGGGGACCCCGAGGCGTTCCCAGGCCAGTGTGGAGATGTAATCTCTCCACCTAATCCTGGGTCTTCCCCGAGGCCTCCTCCCAGCTGGACGTGCCTGAAACACCTCCCTAGGGAGGCGGCCAGGGGGCATCCTTACCAGATGCCCAAACTACCTCAACTGACTCCTTTCGACACAAAGGAGCAGCGGCTCTACTCCGTGCTCCTCACGGATGACTGAGCTCCTCACCCTATCTCTAAGGGAGAAGCCCACCACCCTTCTGAGGAAGCCCATTTCGGCCGCTTGTACTCGCGACCGAGTTCTTTCGGTCATGACCCAGCCTTCATGACCATAGGTGAGTGTAGGAACAAAAATTGACCAGTATATTGAGAGCTTTGCCTTCCGGCTCAGCTCTCTTTTCGTGACAACGGTGCGATAGAGCGAGTGCAATACTGCCCCCGATTCTCCGGCCAACCTCCCGCTCCATTGTCCCCTCACTCGTGAACAAGACCCCGAGGTATTTGAACTCCTTCACTTGGGGCAATACCTCCTTCCCTACCTGGAGTACGCACTCCATCGGTTTCCTGCTGAGAACCATGGCCTCAGATTTAGAGGTGCTAATCTTCATCCCAGCCGCTTCACACTCGACTGCCAAGCGATCCAGTGAGAGCTGAAGGTCACGGACCAATGATGACATGAAGACAACATCATCTGCAAAAAGCAGTGATGAGATCCCCAGCCCACCGAACCACACACCTTCCCCACCCTGACTACGCCACAATATCCTGTCCATGAATATCACAAACATGATTGGTGACAAAGCGCAGCCTTGGCAGAGACCAATCAGCACATGGAATGAACTCGACTTCGTGCCGAGGACCCGGACACAGCTCTCGCTTTGGACATACAGGGATTGGATCACCCTAAGAAGGGACCCCCCACCCCGTACTCCCGCAGCACCTCCCACAGTCTCTCCCGGGGGACCCGGCCTTCTCCAGATCCACAAAACACATGTAGACCGGATGGGCATACTCCCAGGCCCCCTCCAGGATCCTTGCGAGAGTAAAGATCTGGTCCATCGTTCCATGGCCAGGATGAAAACCGCATTGTTCCTCTTCAATCCGAGGTTCGACAATCGGCCGAACCCTCCTCTCCAGCACCTTGGAGTAAACTTTACCAGGGAGGCTGAGAAGTGTGATACCCCTGTAGTTGGCACACACTCTCTGATCCCCCTTTTTGAAGAGGGGAACCACCACCCTGTTCTGCCACTCCTTAGGCACTGTCCCAGATTTCCACACAATGTTGAAGAGTCCATGATCCATGACACCCCCTCCACATCCAAAGCTTTCAGCATTTCTGGTCGAATCTCATCAATCCCCGGGGCTTTGCCACTGCGGAATTGTTTGACTCCCTCAGTGACCTCCCCCAGGGAAATAGAATCTGATCCCCCATCATCCTCCGGCTCTGCCTCTGGCATAGAGGGTGTGTTGGGATTTAGGAGTTTTTCAAAGTGTTCCTTCCACCGCCCAATAACCTCCTCGTTTGAGGTCAACAGCATCCCATCTTTGCTGTATACAGCTTGAATGGTTCCCCGTTTCCCCCTCCTAAGGTGGCGGACGGTTTTCCAGAAGCACTTTGGTGCGGATCGAAAGTCCTTTTCCATGGCTTCTCCGAACTTTTCCCACACCCACTGCTTTGCCTCCCTCACGGCCGAGGCCGCAGCCCTTTGGGCCTGTCGGTACCTTGCAACTGCCTCTGGAGACCTCCGGGACAACAAATCCCGGAAGGCCTCTTTCTTCAGTCGGACGGCTTCCCTGACCACCAGTGTCCACCACGGTGTTTGAGGGTTACCACCCCTTGCGGCACCTAAAAAATTGAGGCCGCAGCTCTCCACCGCGACTTCGGCAATGGGAGCTTTGAACATTGGCCACTCCGGTTCAATGTCCCCAACCTCCGCAGGGATGCCTGAAAAGCTCCGCCGGAGGTGTGAGTTGAAGATCTCGCAGACAGGGACCTCCTCCAAACGTTCCCAGTTCACCCGCACTACTCGCTTGGGCTTCCCAGGTCTGTCCAGAGTCTTTCCCCACCCCCTGACCCAACTCACCACCAGATCGGTTGACAGCTCTGCCCCTCTCTTCACCCGAGTGTCCAAAACATATGGCCTCAGATCCAACGACACGATTACAAAATCTAACCGCCTGTCGCCTCACACCCTGGGAAACTCCAGAGAAGAATAGAGTCCATCCCCTATCCAGGAGTATGGATCCAGAGCCAAAACTGTGCGTCGAAGTAAGCCCCACCAGGGCAGTGGTGGCTCAGCGGTTAAGGCTCTGGGTTACTGACCAGAAGGTCAGGGGTTCAAGCCCCAACACCACCAAGACACCACTGCTGGGCCCTTGAGCAAGGCCCTTGAACCTATCTGCTCCAGGGGCGCCGTATCATGGCTGACCCTGCACTCTGACCCCAGCTTAGCTGGGATATGTGAAAAGTAAATAATTTCACCATGTATATGCAGAAATATATGTATAATGTGTGGCAATTGATCAATTTATTTTTTATTATTTATTTAGTTATTTGTTATTTATCTAATTTATAATGGTTGTCAAACACGCCTAATTCCGTTATACATTTCATTACCTAATAAGGACAGTTTAATTTAGTTCATAGCTCTCATATTTTGAGACCTCCTAAATTTAGCATGCATGCAAATTATCCTACATACAATGGTGGTAAAATGCATGCAAAATACCCATTTTAACTGATTGGGTCCACATCTCTAAATTATATATGTAATACCCTACATTGGAGTGGCCATCACAAAGCCCGACCTCAATCCAATAGAACATTTGTGGGCAGAACTGAAAAAGTGTGTGCAAGCAAGTAGGCCTACAAACCTGACTCCGTAACACCAGTTCTGTCTGGAGAAATGGACCAAAATTCCAGCAACTTATTGTGAAAAGCTACCAAATGCTAACCAAGTGTATGTAAACTTTTGACCCACTGGGAATGTGATGAAAGAAATAAAAGCTGACATAAATAATTCTCTCTACTATTATTCTGACATTTCACATTCTTAAAATAAAGTAGTAATCCTAACTGACCAAAGACAGGGAAAGTTTTCTATGATTAAATGTCAGGAATTGTGAAAAACTGAGTTTAAATGTATTTGGCTAAGGTGTATGTAAACTTCTGACTTCAACTGTATAAAACGGTGAAGGGGCGGTGATTATAGAAGATGACAAATATGCAAATGCTGGGTCCAAATGTTATAATGATTGGCAGACAAGTAATTCTTAGAGGTTGGAAGTCAATGGGCGCTCCTTCATTTCAAGAATGGTTCACTGATTTGGGCAAGGTGGCGGCATTCAGAAGGATGTCATATAAACAGCTTAGATGCATGTGGTAAGAAAAGGAACAAATACATGACCTTTCTGGAAGGCTCTTGGTGAGGGCCATGTGACAATTTTCTTTGCGCTTACATGTACTGTATATACTCAGGCTTGAACCACAGGTATGCTTGGTGAGGGTTGGGGACTGGGAGGGGGATAGGGTATTAATAGGGGTTAAGGGGGATAATGGTTGACTCTGTTTATGTATATTTTGTTTTATTCTGTGTTATGTTTGAGAATCAACCAGTAAAAATGTTAATCTGAAAAATGTAATCCTCCCAGCACAACTTGTCTTTATGCCTCTGTTGTGTATTTCAATCTTAAACAGTATATATGTGTATGACAATCTTAAACAATGTATGTCTCCAAACAAATGATGATTGATGTATGTTACTAACTAGAAACTATGCACTAAAACTGAAACATTATAATAATCATTGAATGTGAAGACGTGATAAACTGTAGCTGCATTTCTGACACAGGATGTGGGCGGAACTTAGAGACAGTCTCTAGGACAGGAAGTTCTCTAGGCAGGGAGCTGACAAAATCAAACCAACAGAGTGATTGAAACTTATCTCTTAATATATTGGAGATGCCCCTGCGTCAAATATAAACCAATACAAACTAAAATGAGAACAAAGGAATGCACCCTGGATCAGAAATGTAGAAAAGAAGGGAACACCGGAGAAACGGGGTCTTTCGAGCGGAGCTTACGGGTGAAGCAGACAGGATCACCAGCTGGGCAAATTATTTTTGTACTTAATCTTTCTTGTTAATAAATATAATTTTTACCTTGAAAACTTGACATCTTCTCCTCAAAAATGAACACGACAGAATTTCGTGACGTGATGCGGAGCAATTGAAAGCGACATCAGGAAGCGGTGGCTGATCGATACCAATACGTACATTATTTGTATGAATCCAATGTGTTGTGTGATATGTTTTTGAAGACCTCTGGGTGGTTCACATAGAAAAAGGCCTTTTTGGAACAGTGGAGCCAGGACCGGATTATGGGTGGAGTGTCTGACGAGTGCCACTTAGTCCCGGGACGCTGAGTTTCAGTCTAATTGAACGCACTTATTAATAAAATAGATTAAATTGGTAGGGACATTGTGTTGATTGCGGCTGTTGCTCAAGATGGCGCCGAGTATGGCTGCTGCGTCGCGGGCTCCGTCAAAACATTGCAGTTTATTGTTTGTTTTGTTTACAGTTTTGTGTTTTTTTGTCTTTGATGTTGTCTGCCTTATTGTGTACAACAGACAAACGCTTTTGGATATTGGTTCGGCAATTACACACCGGAAACTGGACTTCAAATTCCTCAACGCCGACCCGCTGTTTACAAACACGCCAGCGGAGCCCTTTGTCTGGGCGGCCCGGCCGCGGAAATGCAGATGGAAAAGGAGAAAAAGAGCCGCCGTTCTCATCAGAGTAAGACGTCGCTCAAATCGACCCCCGTTACCCAGTATTCTACTTGCAAATGTTCAGTCTCTGGACAACAAGCTCTGCGAGCTGAGTGCGTGGATCTCTTTCCAACGAGAGATGAGGGATTGCTGCGTTATCTGCCTTACAGAAACCTGGCTGGCTGCGGAGATTCCAGACTCGGCCGTCGAACCCACGGGGTTCTCCATGCACCGAGCGGACAGAGCGAAAGACCTCTCAGGTAAAAGCAGAGGTGGTGGTGTATGTTTTAAAATCAACAAATCATGGTGTGATCAGAGGAACGTACATTTTATCAAGTCTTTCTGCTGTCCTGATCTGGAATATCTCATGCTTCTGTGTCGACCATTCTGGCTACTGAGGGAATTCACAACAGTCATTATCACTGCTGTGTACACCCCCCCACAAGCCGACACAGTCCGGGCAATCAGGGAACTGTATGGGAGCATAAGTGAGCAGGAAACCGCACACCCTGAGGCTGCGTTCATTGTTGCTGGGGACTTCAACAAAGCCAATTTTAAAACAATAGCACCAAAATACCACCAACATATCAGCTTCAACATACGAGGGGACCGGGTTTTGGACCATTGCTATTCTCCTTTCCAGGATGGCTACAAATCCCTCCCCCGCCAACCATTTGGCAAATCGGACCACTCTTCCATTCAGCTTCTGCCCGATTACAGGCAAAAACTGAAACGGGAAGCACCCACCCTCAGAACGATCCAGTGCTGGTCGGACCAATCAGACTCTGCGCTACAAGACTGTTTTGATCACGCAGACTGGGAGATGTTCTGGTCCGCCTCTGATGACGACATCGAGGTTTACGCTGATAGCGTAACGTGTTTCATCAGGAAGTACGTAGAGGACGTTGTGCCAATCAAAACAATACGGCTCTACCTCAACCAGAAACCATGGGTTAACGGCTATGTTCGCACGGCACTTAGTGCACGGACCTCCGCTTTTAATTCCGGGAACGCGGAGGAGCGTAAACAAGCCAGTTATGCCCTCCGTAACTCTATCAGTGCAGCCAAACGCCAGTACAGGCACAAAATTGAAGGACAGTTCAACACCACAGACTCTAGAAGTATGTGGCAGGGAATTAACATCATCACGGACTATAAACGGAATAAAAACTCCGCCTTGAACACCGCTGCCTCTCTCCCGGATGAGCTTAATACATTTTATGCTCGTTTTGAGGACAATAGCACAGCCCTCGCGGAGAGAGTATTCGCATCTGACGCTTCAGAGGATGGATCACTCTCTGTCTCTGTTGCGGATGTAACCCGTTCCTTCCGACGGGTGAACATCCGTAAAGGCGCGGGTCCAGATGGCATTCCGGGCCGCGTCATCGGAACATGCGCGAACCAACTGGCTAGTGTTTTTACAGACATTTTCAACCTGTCCCTCTCCCTGTCTGTAGTCCCCACATGCTTTAAAACATCAACCATTGTGCCTGTACCGAAGCAAGCCAAAATCACTTGCTTAAATGACTGGCGTCCTGTTGCTCTGACCCCCATCATTAGCAAATGCTTTGAGAGGTTAATCAGAGATCACATCTGCTCTGTTCTGCCCACCTCTTTGGACCCATTGCAGTTTGCTTAACGCAACAACCGCTCCACTGATGATGCCATTGCATCTACAATACACACTGCTCTCTCCCACCTGGAAAAAAGGAACACATATGTGAGAATGCTGTTTGTAGACTACAGCTCAGCATTCAACACCATAGTGCCCTCCAAGCTTGATGAGAAACTCCGGGCTCTGGGCTTAAACAGCTCCTGGATTTTCTGTCAGGCAGACGTCAGGTGGTTAGAATGGGCAGCAACACCTCATCATCACTGACCCTCAACACTGGAGCCCCGCAGGGCTGTGTTCTCAGCCCACTCCTTTATTCCCTGTACATACATGACTGTGTGGCAACACATAGCTCCAATGCCATCATTAAGTTTGCTGATGACGGTGGTAGGTCTGGTCACTGACAATGACGAAACAGCCTACAGAGAGGAGGTGCACACTCTGACACACTGGTGTCAGGAGCACAACCTCTCCCTCAATGTCAGTAAGACCAAGGAGCTTGTGGTGGACTTCAGGAGGAAAGACAAAGAACACAGCCCCATCACCATTAATGGAGCACCGGTGGAGAGAGTCAGCAGTTTCAAGTTCCTCTGTGTCCACATTACTGAGGAACTCACATGGTCCGTCCACACTGAGGGCGTTGTGAAGAAGGCTCACCAGCGCCTCTTCTTCCTGAGACGGCTGAGGAAGTTTGGAATGAACCAGCACATCCTCACACGGTTCTACACCAGCATGGTAGAGAGCATCCTGACTGGCTGCATCACCGCCTGGTACGGCAATAGCACCGCCCACAACTGCAAAGACCTGCAAAGTGTGGTGCGAACTGCCAGAAACATCATCGGAGGTGAGCTTCCCTCCCTCCAGGACATCTATACCAGGTGGTGTGTGAAAGAAGCTTGGAGGATCATCAGAGACTCCAGCCACCCGAGCCATGGGCTGCCCTCACTGCTACCATCAGGCAGGCGGTATCGCAGCATCAGGACCCGCACCAGCCGACTACATGATAACTTCTTCCCCCAAGCAATCAGACTTTTGAACACTTGATCTCACACGATCAACAATCAGCACTGCACTTTATTAATTATCATCTTGTATCACACACTGGACTGTCAAATATATTCTCCCCAATTCTACTACTGTATATATATTTTATATACCCTTACCCATATATATATTTTTTTGTATTCTATATTGTGTGTATTGTTTACTGTACATTGTATATTGTGTTGTGTAAGTATGTGTACATTTGTTATGTAAATTGTGTTGTGTAAATATGTTGTTTATTGTAATTGGTATTGCTATGTTATTCGGAACTGCACACAAGAATTCACCTACTGTTGCACTTGTGTACACAGTAGTGTGACAATAAAGTGATTTGATTTGATTTGAAGAGTGAGTGGAATGCTCACTAAGCAGAGTGTTTTAAACTTGGGGTGTTTCTGTCACAATAAATCCAGAGAGCGTTAACCTAACGGTGTAAACAAACTCAAGGGTTGCGACAGATTGAGTCAGTTGCTCGGGTGGACTCCATACAAACTGACTGGCCTTGAAGGGAAATGCGGGAGGAATTATAAAAAGATTCTAACAGAAGAGTGTGATTGAGGTAAATAATCCCAATTTATGACTGTCCGCTCACTTGTGAGTAGAAGCTTGGCTGCTTAAAAAGGGATTTAAATTGAAACAAACACACGCTTGGAATCTACTGTTTGATGGGGAGGGAATAAACAGTTTACTCAAATAGTGTGAATCATATTATCTGAGGAAGGGACTCTAAATAGCTAGATTTTTTTCACAACTGATACTCAAAAACCTGCAAACTCACTTAGACTGAGTTCCCCAGCTGAATTAAAGCATTGAACCTCCAGACCAATTGAAAAAATGGCAGAGAAGGTGAATGAGAAAGGGAGTGCCAAACAACTTACCATGGCTGAAGTAAAAAGCAAAACACTAGATAGAATAGCGACAATGACAGACCCCAAAAACAGGAAAAATTATTAGATTATAACAAAAATGCTTAAAATCATGAATGACTGGCAACTAAAAGAGCTCTAACCCAAAGACTCTGAAGACGCGCCCGCTGGGGATGTGCGAGTGAAAATTAAGAAGGACTAAGAAGAAAACTAGAGAAGGCAGAGAAAAGAATGACAAGAGCAACTAATATCCTGACAAACATGAAAACAGTAATAATGTGGAGTTTCAGTTCACTATACATGATTGAAAATTTTAGAAAAGGGTGTCTTTGCATCAGCGTGCCCCTGGAAAGGGAGCTCTAGGTGGGAAGAGGACGGATACAGTCCTAGGGAAATATATTATAGTCTGCATTCGTTGCCTTGCTAATCTGCCATTTATTATGTTAAAACTGTAAAAAGGTGCTGAAATCTAAAATTAATTTAAAATGCTGAAATAAAGGATTAAAATTGAGAAAATAAATGAAACTGCTATAGAACTAAAAAGAAAACTGCACAATGGCATTGTGCTGAGGGCCGGGGGCCCTCTGGTCCGCAACTGTGCTAAGAGCTAAAGTGATCATTTTAAAGTGATTGAATTCCATTTGGGAAATCACATTATCTGGACTGTTACGTTCCCGTGTTGTCTGCCCTGTGTTCTCTGTCTCACTAGTCACGTTATGTCACGTTTCGTTGTCTGCTCCGTGTTTTCGGTTTCACCCGTCACCGATCCCGTTCCATGTCACGTTTTCCCTGTTGTCCGCCCTGAGTCTCACTGTCCTTGTATAAACTACACTTCCCTTCATTCCCAATCCTCTTCACTGCCGCCTCTGTGTTATTGTCCGCACCTGTTTGTTATTTTGTCATCATCATGTCTGTTTATTTAAACCCCGCTGTTTTCCCTTTCCTTTGTCGATCGTTGACGTTTCATGTCCGTTCCGATGTTTACTCTTTGTCACTCGTGTTCGTTCGTGGTAACCCTGCCCTTCGTGGATGTTTTGTAAACCTGTGTTCACCTGTGTGTATTTTTGTGTTTGAGTTTAGTCTTTTCCCATCGTGGACTTTTCGTTTGTTCCTGAGTTTGTTTATTTCTGTTTTTGCTTATTAATAAACTGCGTTTGGATCCTAAACACCCGTCTGCCTTCTCCTGCTTCCCCCAGTCATAACAGAACGATCGACCCACACAATGGATCCAGCAGTTTTAAGGGCGAACTACCAACTGCTCTGCCTGAAGCAAGGGGACCGACCGGTAGAAGACCACATCCACGACTTCCTTGTTCTGGCAAACGTTTCAGACTTCCCTGACTCCTCCCTTGTGGTCTTCTTCCGGAACAACCTGAGCGACGGGCTGAAGGAGCGGTTGCCACCGGCAACGCGCTACTGGATGCTCCGTGACTTCATGGAGGCGACTTTATTGGTCTGCGGCTCACCGTTCACTCGTGGCTCGTGGGCGTCGCTGAAGTGGACCCTACTTCTCCTACCTCAGTGGTAACTCTCCAGTCACCCGTGGCACTTCCTGTCACGCCAGCCCCATCTGTCAGCGAGCCCACCCCCACGCCAGTCTCCTTCCACGAGCCAGCGCGGTCCACTTCGTCTGCCCGGAGGAGGAGGAGAAGACGGGCTTCCGCCTCCCGGCCCACGCCTGCCCCGGTCTGCGAGCCAGAGCCCATGCCTGCCCCGGTCTGCGAGCCAGAGCCCACGCCTGCCCCTGTGAGCGAGCCTGCGCCCACGTCAGCCACGGTGAGCGAGCCTGCGCCCACGTCAGCCACGGTGAGCGAGCCTGCACCCACGTCAGCCAAGGTGAGCGAGCCTGAGCCCTCGTCAGCCACGGTCTGCGAGCCTGAGCCCTCGTCAGCCCCCGATGTCAGTGAGCCAGTGCCTGTAGCCTCAAACGTTAGTGATCCAGTGCCTGAAACCTCGAACGTCAGTGAGCCAGTGCCTGTAGCCTCGAACGTCAGTGAGCCAGCGCCTGCAGCCTCGAACGTCAGTGAGCCAGCACCTGTAGCCTCGACCGTCCCAGAGCCAGCACCTGTAGCCTCGACCGTCCCAGAGCCAGCGCCAGTTGCCTCGACCGTCCCAGAGCCAGAGCCAGCACCAGTAGCCTCGACCGTCCCAGAGCCAGCGCCTGAAGCCATGACCGTCCAAGAGCCAGCGCATCTCGAGCCTCCCAGGGCTCCACCTCTCGAACCTCCTGAGCCTCCTGAGCCTACCAGGAATACGCCTCCCGAGCCTTCCAGGGCTCCGCCTCCCGAGCCATCCAGGGCTCCGCCTCTCGAGCCTCCCAGGGCTCCGCCTCTCGAGCCTCCCAGGGCTCCGCCTCTCGAGCCACCCAGGGCTCTGCCTCGAGCCTCAAGCTCGAGCTCCCTCAGCTCCGCCTCCTGAGCCTCCCTCGGCTCCACCTCCTGAGCCTCCCTCGGCTCTGCCTCCAGAGCCTTCCATGGCTCCGCCTACCAGGGCTCCGCCTCTCGAGCCTTCCTCGGCTCTGCCCCTCAAGTCTTCCACGACTTCAATCCCAGAGCCTTCTAGGGCTCCGCCTCCTGACCCGCCCTCGGCTCTGCCTCCCTCCCTCGGCTCTGCCGTCTGGAAGCCACTCCTTTGAGGGGGGGTTATGTCGCGATCCACTGTTGTCTACCCCGTGTTTCACCTGTCACCTCTCATGAACTACATCACCGGCCCTCATCACTGCCAGCTTTCATCATTGTTTTCACCTGTTTGTCATTTGATCTTCATTACCTCTCTGTATTTAAGCCCGGTTGTTTGTTCAGTCTCTGTCGATCGTTGTTTGTGGATGTCCGATGTAGATGCTTTGCCCTGTTCTCCCTGTTCTCCCTGTTTCCAATAAATTTCATTTTGTTCGTTTTCGTGTTCATGTTTTGGTTTCATTTTTCCCCTCGTGGTTGTTTCCTTTGTTCCTGCAAAATTTAAAAACGGTCAAAATGACCGCCGTGGTAGTTCTAGTGGAATGAGATATTAACCTCATTATAACCTGTGCTTAGCATGCTTCTTTTATCTGAGATCCAGATATAAAATGTATATATTCATACTTATGTACTATTTTTGTTCAAGAGAGCCCACTTTTAGGAGAATTCGTTCATAATGATTTTACAGCATAATATTTTCATTATAGTTTTACAGCATGATATTTTTGCTCACAGTAAAACAAATATTGCTTTCTAAATCAGTTTGTTTTCCCACAGTTTAGCGAACGTTCATATTCTTTATTAACCGCTTTGGCCATTTTGGGTTAGGCCTATATGTGTTTCATACATGTCTAAGGTTTTTCTATGCATTGAAATACACATTGGTGATGTTTATATAAGCTATTGTATTGATTTGTTTTTATTTTACAAAGAAAATAATAGAATATAAATAATCAGGTTCTGTGGTTGTCGATGAACTAATACATTTTCACATTCATTAGAATTTAAATTTCGTGTCCTTGTGTTTATATAACAGATTCATTTATTCATGGATTTTGATTCCAGTGGTGGCTGTATAGGATTGTTTCCGATTCGTGTTGCCCAAACATTTCAATAAATCCAGAGCGTTGTAAAGTCCAAACGTCAACATGTTTTGAAAAAAGATCAATGTAATCATTTCCAAAATTGACAACATGTTTTGCCTCAATAATGTTTGTTGGCAGTGGTGGCTCAGTGGTTGAGGCTCAAGGTTATTGACCAGAAGGTCAGGGATTCAAGCCCCAGCACCACCAAGATGCCACTGTTGGGCCCTTGAGCAAGGCACTTAACTCCAGGTTGCTCCGGGGGGATTGTCCCTGTAATAAGTGCACTGTAAGTTGCTTTGGATAAAAGCATCTGCCAAATGCATAAATGTAAAATGTAAATGTTTAGACTTTCAAAACCATTTTCACTGTGGTGAAAAAACTTGCTGGACACAAAGCGGGGCACGCACCTTCCGGGGCAGTCTAGCAGCTAATATCTATATATATATATGTTTGTATAGTCTACAAAAAAATATCGTATTATGTAGGACTATCTGCGTTCGCTCCATGCTCCATTTAATCCATATTATACTATTTTATTCAAATTGAGGATTTTGTTCAAGGATTTAAAATTTTTTTAGGGTGATGACGCCATAAAATATGACGACAGACATTAGAAGCTTCATTATAAAACCTCAATAGAAGTTTCGAATGTAAATATGACATGACATTTGGTACAGTCTAGTATGAACGGTCAGAATGATTGCTATGGCCATTCTAGTAGTTATAGAATTCTGGTAGTTCTAGTGTTAAATGCAAGTACAAGTCTATTGCTTGATTAGTGTCCTTTGGGAGATCAAAGCATGTCTCAGCCATGACAGTATTACAAATGTCATAGACAGTAACGTCTTTGTATTGAAGGCCAAGTTTAAAATATATCTCTATAAATTCATGCGCATCCATGCTCTCAGTATCTTTGAGTAAATGAATGATGGCAATGACGCAATCGGAAAAGAGCTGTACACACACGGGAAACTGTAACGCGTGCACACAAGAAACGTTTCCCGTACGCACGCGAAAGTCTCTGTGATTTTTATTTTTTTGCACAGGTCACTTCGGGGGCTCCGTAAATAACAATACAGGATGTATTAATTGCATTTACTACAATCATCAAAGATTCATTAATTACATTGATGACTCATTGAAAGCCTACAGGCCAACTAGAACCTACAAAACAAATGGCTTTGTTAGAAATTGGTTTGACAAACTATTTGGATCCTGGAGAGAATATCTTACTAAAGTGGGAGTAATAATAGCCATAGCTGTTGTTATTATTTGTGTTGTTGTTTTGTTGTGTTGTGCCTCTTCTCAGATCAATGCTGGCCAATGCTGCATCTAGACAGATGATCAATGTATCTGTAAAACCATCTGGAATTGACATTGGGGCCACTGTATACCTCACATGCCCTGGACTGGATGAGCTGGACGAATTCTAGAAAAAACCCTGGAATTACACAATGGTAGGGAAGGGGAGCCTTTTATTTTGACTCTTTATTTTCAATAGTAAGATATTCATTGCATTTTCTTTTATAACAAAATTAGACCTACAGAGCTTTTTCTAAAAAAAAAAAATCGTTATTTGTGTTCGGCAGAAATCATATGCATCTGGGATGGCGTACGAAAGAATAAATTACAAGATATTTTACATTTTTGGGTGAACTGTCCCTTTAATCCACGTTAAGCGTTTTCTATGACAAGCGGTTCAGAATGTCCCCTCCGAGATGCTGTTGTATGACGTAACTCAAACATGGCGGCGCTCTGAGAGATTTGTGGAGTTCTGATAAACATTCACTTTTAAGCAAATAAATGCACCAAAGTTTCCTTATTAGATGATGTTTAACACATGTTTGCAGAGACGCATTAAACGGTAAACAATCTTCTCTGTTGATACTCAAATCTGCAGAAACTTCTGGCATTGTTGTTTTGTTTGTTTGTACATTATTCGAGCATCGGATTCATGTATAATATTCTCATCATCCTAAACGAAGACTTGTTTCAACAGGAACAGGAATAACTCCAGGTGTTTCAACTGAGATCTGTATGTATAATAACATGTCTGACAAACGTCTTTGGCTGCTGCATTGCGTCTTGTTGTTCCAATGTGTAACGGTGGTAGCCCCTGTACTAATTTTAAATAACACAATTCGGGTGCCAGACAGGTTTAGGCCTGTCAAAAAATGGATATCACGCCCCAGATAGCTCTAAAAGCCACCAATTACATGAAGTAAAACAATAACAAAATAAGGTGTAGCAAAGCATAATTGTATTTAAATAAAGAAAACAGTAAACAAATAGGCAAGGAGTCAAGGACTCAAACAAAATACCAACAATAGTTATAGAACCCAACAGAACACATAATATAAATACAACCCCACAATAATTATTAAAGTGTGTGTGTGTAAATGTATGAGAGAGAGTTAAGGCAGGAGTTTGTGGATGGTGCACGCTGGTTTACGGAGAGTTTTGCATGTACCTGTTCGGTGACTGTGGGCAATGCTGCAGGACACAGAGCGAGAGTCCAACACGAGGGAATAAAGGCAAGTCAGAAGAAATCAAGGTAGTTCCTGAAGCTTCCACTATAGACCTTTATTTCACCGTCACACTATGAACGTGGAGCTCTTCGGCAGTGGCAGATCCTACGATCCAGTGCCACTCCACTCTCACTGAAGAAGTGCTAACAACGGCTTTGAAGAGAATCCAGGCCTTACTCTCTGGTGATAAGCACTTTTAGATTTCTCCCCTTGTGGTTTCTTCCTCTCTTCTCAGTTCGTGTTCCAAATCCACATCACAGTACGCAAAACAATCTTTCTCCTTCCTCAGCCTGGCACACCTTAACTTCACATTAATCCAGTTTCATAACTCTCTTTTTCTTTTTGGGGCCTCCACAACCATCTTCCTGGTTACATTTATAGTTGCCTTATTGTTGTCACCTGTTAATATGACGAGCAGCCATTTTAGTTTGTGGTGGTGGATCCTTAAAGGGGCAGTGCGCAGTTCTGCTCTGCCACAAATGTATCGTCTATTCATTATTAAAGGTTGTTATAAAATAATCTGTAACAAAAGGATGCATATCTGAAATATAATGCATCATATTCAGGGCTCCAGACTGCAACTAAAATGGACCGAAAATAATTTATTGCTACTATAATTTAAAACCTAGTCGCCATTTGCGACAGTCGAGTTGTGTGCATTCATATACGTTTTCATCAGACATCATCTTGTGAGTTATTGAAAACATCTATAGAGCGCCAGTGTGTCACGAGGCGCATTTCACCCAGTCTGTCATAATGACGAGCTCGCTGCATGCAACAGCGAGAGATTCATGACCAAATTATTCTTTTGAACAGGATCTTTTTCATGAATCATCCAAAAAGAACTGAGGGTTGAACTCAAGAGTTTAGGTTAGCAGTTTGAATCAGATTCACTTTCTCAGCGAATCAGCCGTCAGTGAACTCACAACTGGGAGTGCAGACATTTCAAAATAATTGTCCCATGTGTATTTTGGGCTTCTTTACAATTAAAAGTCCCCTATTGTGAGATCAAGCTTTTGACACTTAGGACAGTTGAGGGACTTGTTCACAACTATTACACAAGGTGAAAACATTCATTGATGCTCAAGAAGACAAAAAACTAGCTCGGCGAGTATTGATGCTGACTACCAACCCTGGAGTCACATTTCGAATCCAGGGTATGCTGAGTGACTCCAGATGTTCAGAAATAATATAATAAAATGCTAAAACTGCAAAATATTTCTTAGCCAATGTATTCATTTTTATCTAAACATTTACATTCATTCATTTAGCAGATGCTTTTATCCAAAGCGACTTACAATAGAATAATAGTAGAGAGAATAATTTATTTCAGTTTCACTTTCATAACTGTTTCTTGAATGCTGAGATGGTATCATCAGATCTTGTGGAGGTTGGAAGCTCATTCCACCACAGCAGAACAGAGAGGGTGAATGATCTTGAAATAGATTTTGTGCCTCTTTGCATTGGATCACCAGGCAAGTTCATTGACTGCAGAGAGCGAGTGGGGACATAGACCTGTAGGAGTGAATTGAAGTAAGAGGATGCTGTTCCATTGGCTGTCCTGAAGGTTGGAGTCAAAGCCTTAAACTTGATGCAGGCAGCTACAGGTAGCCAGTGGAGTGAAATCAAGAGTGGGGTGACATGAACCCTCTTTGGCTTATTGAAGACCAGACGCGCTTCAGCATTCACGCGTCAGACCGTCCAACAGGACATAACAGTAGTTCAGTCTTGAACTGACCAGAGCATGTTCTTTGTGTCTAAGCAACGGTATTTCTTGTCAAATGTCAGTACATGACGAACAGGTCGGCTGGCCGTCTGCCACAATGGCTAACAGATGAGCAATGGTGCAAACAGGTGGCCATGCCACCGCCAGAAAGAGAGAACAACACGAGTGACCAGTTACTGGCGTGTCTTATTAAATGTTTCTGAAGTCTCAGAGAAGTTTATGTTGACAAAATTTGTGACACTGATCTGATTGAACTGAGAAAAGCACAGAGAAGTGTGTACGCAGAGTGTTGAAGGCAGAGAAATAAAGAGCCTTACTTTACTGCATCACTGCTCTCCGTCTCCTCTCATTCATCTCCGAACGAGTTCTTACAGTAGTTTCAAATTGATGCAGGTGTATTTACTTATGCTTGTTCACTATTGTTCATTGTGTTTTTATTTGAGTTTGGCTTTGTCCTTGTTTTATTTCCCACTTGAATGTGTGACATGTCATAATAACAAATGCCTTACATGACTCCTGTATATCTCCTATAAAATATGGAGTCAATTTTATTTCCCTAATTTTAATATTTGTCCTTTGAAATTAGTGACAACCAATTTGTGTTTTCATTTTAGAGATGATGGGCGTGAAAGAGGAAAGTCAAGGACTGAATGAAGTGAAGGAGAAGAAACACAATCCGGATCTTTATAGTATAAAAACTGAACAAAACTCTTTTAGCGAGTCTCAGACTGAAAATAATTTCTCTCAAAAAAAAAACTAAAAGAGCAAGAATCAAATATTCTTTCACCTGCCCTCAGTGTGGAAAGAACTACTCAGAGAGATGTCACCTTCAGAGTCACATAAGAAGTCACACCGGAGAGAAGCCTTTTATCTGCCATGAGTGTGGAAAGAATTTTACACGTAACGGAAGTCTTAAAAAGCACATGATAATTCACACTGGAGAAAAGCCTTTCAAATGTCTTCAGTGTGGGAAGAGTTTCAGAGATGTATGTAGTCTCAAAAATCATTTGTCTTTTCATTCTGAAGAAAAGTCAGATGGCGGTGATCAGTGTGGCACAACATTTTCTTCAGCATCAGTCTTAAGAACACACCAGAAAATTCATGTAAATGAGACGCCTTACTTATGTTCTCTTTGTGGAAAGACTTTTTCAATTCTGCGCAGTTTCAAAGACCATCAGAGAAATCACACTGGTGTGAGAGATCATGTGTGCTCTGAGTGTGGGAAGGCCTTTCATAAAGCTTACGGCTTGGAACGCCACAAAAAAAATCATACTGGAGAAAAACCTTTCAAGTGTTCACATTGTGGAAAGAGTTTCACTATTTCAGGAAACCTTAAAGCACATGAGAGATTGCACACTGGAGAGAAGCCATACCACTGCACTTCATGTGGGAAGAGTTTCTCTACATCAGGAAACCTAAAACTACATGAGAGAGTGCATACTGGAGAGAGGCCGTACCACTGCACTTTATGTGGAAAGAGTTTCTTTAGGGCAGGAGACCTGAAAGAACACAGGAGATTGCATACTGGAGAGAAGCCATACCACTGCACTTCATGTGGGAAGAGTTTCAGCAGCTCATGCACTCTACAGACTCATAGGAAAAATCATTGTGCAGCATTGTCACAGTGAGCAAAGTTAACATTTATTTGCCTGGCAAATAGTACGAAATTTAGAACAAGACATTTTTTTTTTAATTTCTCTCAATAGAACAATTATAATTAAAGATGAAGTATATGTAATCTACAATAGCGTGAACAAATGGAATTGCTAAATAAAAATGCTTTCAAAACAAGTTTCTGAATACGTCCCTCATTTGCCATTGATCAAACAAAGAGATTGGTTAGTTAGGTCTAAATGGGTCACTCAAAACAAACACATTCATTTTTAAAATCGTCACAGTTTTTACAGTTTTTGAGGAAAATAAATCTATGAATGGCTTACTCTACACATTAAGCTGGGATAGAAGAAAGTATTTTAACACATTACCTGAAGTGCTTTTAGAGATGTCATTCTATGGGTAAGAGGACATTTGTGCTTTCTCAACAAACCAAAAGGAAGTCAAAAACATTAGTTTAGAAAACTGTGATGTTTAATGCAACAATATTTGTATGAATTATTTTCTTTTATAATGGGACTTGCCTGAACTGGCGGGTGCACTCAACGTATGCGTGTAGCAATATAATAAATGCAATGATTGTTCCTCATCTGAATTAAAAGGAGGAGGGAAGAAGGTCTGAGGTTTGAAGGGTGTGGTCAGGACCTTGGGTACATAGCCTTTCCTGGGTTTGACAGTGGCTCTTGAAAGACCGGGCCCAAACTCGACATCAATTGATAATGCATGCATGTCACCCACCTGTTTTACTAAGCCAGAGCCAGCAGTAGTACGGTCTTAATGGAGAGCATGCGCAAATCAATCGAGTGCAAAGGCTCAAAGGGGGCCCAGAGAGAGCTTTTTAAGCTTTTTTTTTTTAAGTCCCAAGTTGGGACTGTAGCTGGCCGAGGTGGGTTTAATCGTCTTGCTCCTTTAAGGAACTTTATGATTAAATCATGCTTGCCTATAGAGGCGCCGGTTTCATGTGCGTTATAAGCAGATAGTTGCCACATACACTGAGCGTTGACAGGGTGAGTCCTGCATCTTATCGCTCTTGAAGAAATATTAGAATTTCATGTATGGGGCAGTTTACTGGGTCCTTGCTGTGTGAGAGACACCAATCAATGAACCCCTTCCATTTTAGTGCATAGAGACGTCTTGTGGACGGTGCTCTGGCTTGTAAATTGGTGTTCATGACTGAACGCGTCAGTTCTTGCGCATGTAGTGCGCTCCGTTCAGGGGCCACACATGCAGGTTCCACAGCTGGGGATGCCAGATTGTGCCTTGCGCCTGATCAACCCTTAGCGTGACAGTAGGCCTGCACCGTAATTCAGACGGCCTGGGAAATGTGTCACTCTCAAGAGAGATGATGCTCGCTCCATAGGAGTCGACACATCGTTCTTGACAGTGGTGGTGAATTAATTCTTCCTTGGCTGTTTATATTTGCCACAACTGTCATGTTGACTGAGCAAATCAGGACATGACAGCTCACTCTTTCTGACTGAAAGCCTTTAAGGCTAGAATTATAGCAGATAGCTCTAAGCGGTTGATATGCCACGCCCAACTCGCACCTGTCCAAGTGCCAAAAGTTGGTCATCCATCACACACTGCCCTTCAAACTGTTTTGGAAGCATCCAAGGTCAACACTTTTTGCCTGACAACTTGGGACTTCGAGTACCAGAGGGGACAGCGTGTATTCTACACTGAGGCAAACAGATCGATTTTTGCTTTGCCAGATATTTGCCAAATCCTCAGTAGAGGGTGAAGTCTCCTGAATTCCACCTTGGGGTTTATATATGTTACAACTGTCATGTTGCCTGAGCGAACCAGGACATGACAGATTGATATTTCTTACTGAAATGCATTTAAAGTGAGAAAAAAAGCCAATGACTTTAGGCACTGCGTAACAACTTGGCCCAGCACGTCACCTCGCTGGTACAATGCAGGAGCTGTCCGTGGTGCTAAAGAAGCTATACAGCATCGGAATATAGTGATGCTCATGCATCCTTGGTGCCAAGCACATTGTGGCACACGGTGCTTCAGCCAGCACTGAAGAGGTCTCATGTGTTAGAGACCTAATGAAATGACGGCGGATGCTGCAGCCACAAATCCCAATGCTTTCTGAAACAAGTTTCAGTTGAAATGTTCTCCCCAGTTTGAACTGAGATGGACACTGTAGAATGGCTGAAGCAGTAAGTCTGTGCCGCAAAGCAAAGCCTCTGATTGCGGCAGTAATAGCCACTTGGTAAGGTAGTTGAAGATGCGCATGCTGCTCAGCCTCAGAGGGGCTAGTACCACAACGATGTGTTTTGTGAATGTGCAAAGAGCCAAAGACAGTCCGAAGGGCAGGACTTTGAATTGATACGCTGTTCCCTCGAACGCAAATCTCAAAAACATCCTGTGATGTCATACAATTTTTATATGAAAGTACGCATCCTTCAGATCTAGCTATGCAAACCAATGGTGTGGGCATAAATGCGATAAGATCCGTTTCCAAGTAATCATTTTGAATAGGTGCTTTATAATTGCGCGATTTAAATGTCTCAGATCCAGGATTGGCCGAAGCCCTTCATCTTACTTTGGAGCAAGAAAATAACAGCTGTCAAACCCTTTTTATGTTGGACAAAATCCACCTCAAATTCATCCTGCTCGACCTCGCGGCCCTGCCGGGCCTCCTCGGGTATCACAGAAGAGAGGCTGAATCGTTCCTCAGAATGAGGGCGATTTGTGAGCGAAGCGACTTGAGACTCATGTCCTCACAGTGAGGACGGTCTGCCTCCATGAGAGCTGACTATGTGTGGGAGCGGCCCAGACAGAAAACGCAGCTGTCATGCTTGTCTGATGGCGGGATGTGTCTCTCGCACAAGGAACACTTACGGAATTACATTTTGAAAAAGATGCGAAAGCGTAAGTGTAAGTGACTCGTTTAGATATATATATCTCACAAATAAAAAATTGCTTGTTAAAAGGATATTCTACACCTGCAGCTGTGCTGCGGAGAATCAGGATGCTGAGAGTCGTTCACCAGCGAAGCGTCAAGCGGAGAGTTGTTCGCCGGAGCACTGCAGGGGAGTGGAGAGTCTTCTCGCTGCCGTGAAAATTCCATCTGACTCGTGTGTATCAACAGCAAAGGGTAGAGGGCTTCAAGACAAGAGATGATCGCTGTCTTGAAGGAAGAAATTCTGAGGAAATGGTGTCTGTGCACCTGTTTTTATAGTGGTCAGTTTTGCGCCAAAACAGGCGGGTCTCAAACACTATAGACAATATTAAAATATTGGCGTTATTGTAGAGAGGTTTCAAATAGGTTTATGACGGCTCTGCCCATATGCGTTAATAAACGCAATGTCAAGTGGACTGAGTCGTAAGGGAACTCAGTAATATGGTGGCAGATTAAGGACATTTATCATTTAGTTTTTCCTCAAGAGTTCCCTGCTGTAAGTCTGACGGCTCGTGAGAGTTGTTATACTCAGTTAACTTTTGTTTTTTGGGCATTATTGTAATACAGTAATAAAAATTGAGAGAACGAGTATTTACAGACTTTATTCTTTTAACGTGTCACTTGTCCTGCAAAACTTCAGTGGTGTGAATGCCATTAGTTCTCTCACTAGATTCAAAACAGTTAATTGCGCAACAGGAGATTGCAGCTCATCTCAAACTTGCAGTAGATGAGTTCTACGTCCTCCTGTCCTTCTGAGTTCGTTCTTCCAAAGATGCTTGGCAAGACCTATCTTGTTAAGAAAGCAAGTCTGTTATCCACATTCTTTGAATTGAGATTCACCCATAATTATTTTATTAGTCTATTATATCTCCATTCAGTACTATGTTGTTAGCTGTAAACCATGGAGAACTGAGAAGACTTTCCACTGAAATCATTATGAGACTCATTAAGTCTAATGTACTCTTTGATGTTAAACGGTTAACCAAACAAAACATTAACTGTGTCCCAAATGACAGACTATATACTATTCACATACAAAATATACTATGCACTCAGCCATGTAGAGTATGAATTTATAAAGTGTAGTATCGTCCCAAATGGAACACATAACAGTTTTTTTACTACACTGAAGCATTCACCGTTTACCAGTTGACAGATGTGATGTTTCAATCACTCGCGATGTGTTGCCGCTAGCTTTAGCACGTTAGCTGAGTCATTCCACGAAACCGGTACGATTTGGACTTACAAATTTTTAGATTTTTTACCAATATATATTACTTTTCTGAACACCCCACAACATTAACGACATATTTAACTTCCAGAAAAACACATTTTCCCACCTCAGGCATCAAATCCCTATTATTATTGGTTATTATTTTAAGATATGGGCACTATTAGTCTTCAACCCCGTTATGGACAATATATAAGCTCTTTGAATGTGATTATAAAATGTATTTGTAATGAAATCAACATTTTCCTATTAATCAGATGTCCCTCACACTAATTTAGTAATTGCAAATATAAAAGTTACATAAAATCTCACACTTTTGCTATACTAAAGCCTGAAATGGGCACTTTTTGTGACAGCAACCTCATCATTTTTTATCAAAGATGTGGCTAAACTTCAGAATTTGAACTAAAATCAGTATTCTTATGATTGCTCTAAACATTCTAGACTAAGTTCAACAAACATTAAATTACTTTTTCATAAACGTAAAAATATAATTAATAAAAACGTACGTGTGACAGGGTTGAGACTAGGGTAACGGGGTTGAAGACGGTAACGGGGTTGAAGAGACAAATACAGCTTAACATATAAATAGTTGTTTTTTACTCAAATTGACTGTAATATTTTCTATAAACACTGTATTTCATTATGTAACAAAGAAAGACAACAAATATAAATTGCAATTGAACTGAGTTTTATTAACCCAACTGCAGGAAAACAATAACATAGTATACATTAGAACTGACTGAATAGGTCCTCAAAATAAAACATATAACTTTTGCTTTTTTGATGTCTGTGTGTGAGCGTGTGTTTGTGTTTGTGCGTGTACGCGTGGCATTCAATGTCTGGCCCACACCTCTTTCAAGATCTCCACATGGCGCTTTGTCACAGGCTTTGGGGGTGGAATGATTTCAAGGACGTCATCAAACAGGTACCAGAGGATATCATCCCGAGCCGGCCATAAGAATCGGTTTGGCCCAACACGATGCATACATTTCACTTGGACATGCGTTTCATCTGTGCTAAGGATGATGCCTGGATACAGCTCTTGATCATATCTGAGCATGCACCACTGCCCAAGCAGCTCTGGACTTCCCACTGGATTTCCTTTTCTGGCTGTGGATTCCGTTCACTGGCTGGCTGTGGCACAGGCACAGCAGTTGGTACCTTCCAGCCAAAACTGAAACACTGTGTGTTGAAGCACTTGCAGTTAAACTGCTTCTGTGTTGTGCACATGCAGCTGACATCACGGTGTATCAGTTCTCCTGGAGCCAGAGTAATCACCTGGTGGATTCTCATTGTTCCCGGGACTGCTGGTATTTGCTGCGGCATTTTCTCCATTGCACTCTCAACATCCTCACTCTTCACAAAGAACAGTTTCACTGTTGTGTTTGTCTCTGTCAAGGCCTTGAACAGCTCGTGTGCATCCGGAATATCACGTCCCTTTGCCACCATCATGTCAGCGGTTCTTTTTAAGGCTCCCCCGACGCCATCCGGGGCTCCTTTGCCGTGACTAGCCTCAAAAAAATTCCAAGAGCCAGCCTTGAATCCTCTTCTGTCTAATTCTGTGCTAAAAAGGAAGAAGATGCCTCGTTGCTTGTACTGAGTACAGGGGCCATCACTATAAAAGTGCAGCACAGACACTTGTGGATGTGTGGCCTGAAGGTAATCCAGCACTGGATTGAGGTGTTGCCAAATTGCTGGAGGGCCTTTATGTCTGCAGGGGGAGATGGTGCTGAAGCACACAGGCTCTGGTTTTCCACCAACATACAACACCACTGTATGCAGAGTGGCCTGCTGGTGTGAAGCCCCAAAGTGGACTGCTTGGATCTGGGAGCTGTATTTGCAGCTGTAATTTTCTGAAAAGTCAATATGTATCAAGGCCTCTTCCCCTGACATGTTCCTCTTCAGTTCGCGGGAGAAGGCATACTGCTGCTTGATATTGAAGTGATGCTGTTTGAACTGCTGTATGTAGGTGTGGAACATTTCAGTGAGGTTCTCCTGTGTCCCCTCCACAGATTTCTTGATGGTGACCTTGACAGTTGACCTCTCTTCTCCCTCTTTCTTTTTATCCATCTCTTTATCTTCTGTTACCCACTGGGTGAAAGACACTTTGTTCATACTGTTATATGTACTGGAAATTGGGACACTCTTGTCTTTGCAGTGTACACACTCTCCGTACATACAGCACTTGTTGGAAGAGTTGCAGCACACCTTCTCTACTAAGTTTTCAAGATTGTTAGTCTCAATAAGTTTTAGCTGATTGAGCTTCTCAGCCACAAAGCTCAGATTTTCATGCAACTTACACATGCATGTGTCTCGTTCTGAGATTGTTGGATTAACAACCCAAAAAGGTCGAAGGTGGCAAAACAGAGAATATGAGATCTTTTCATAAGAGTTCTCTGATAAAAATCTTCTGTGAAGATTCTTTTGTGTATCCACCAGGAACCTTTTCTGCATCTTAACTTTGTTCCTTGTGAGTGTTTGTTTGGTCCCTGTTGTGATCCTACTGACTTCATCTCTTACATAGAACATCTTCACTCTGTTCTTGAATTCATCAGTGAACCTGTTGGTCTTCTTCCTTTCAAAGTTAAGACTCTCCTTATGCTGCCAACGCTTACTCGAAAAGCCAAGGGAATCCTCAGCAAATCTCTGTAACCTGTATTTTTTGACAGTTCTCCAGTTTTTGACAGTTGTCACTTTTGCAATTAGTTGTCTTTCCCTTTCTTTGGTGGTCTGCTGATATTTGTTACTGATGTCTTTAATTAGTGATTGGTGATACAGCAACGTCTTCCTGATTCTGGGGTTTACGGGGCAATTTGCAGTTAGCTCATTCACCTTTGACTGTGGTGAATCGGAATGCTTCTTTAAACGTTGGCACCTCTTTTTGTATTTTTCTTTCTGTTTTCTTTGTTTGTCCAGTCTTTCCTGAAGTTGTTCTATTTTCTTCTTCAGCCTGTTTCTTTCTTTTCTTACATTTTTCTTCCCTTCCGCATGTTGCCTACAAACACATTCAATAAATTAGTCAATTAATGATGAGAAAAGGATATGTGATTACAGGGGAAAGAACACAATGAAAAGGATGAAAGACATCAGGGCTCTGTAGAAGGGTAAAAATTAATCCAGTTGATGGCTGCCAAAACAGCAAGCAGCCATCAACCGGATGGTTTTTCAGTCAGTAAACCTATCACATGCAACCTAAACAACAAATAGTAGGCTACTTTTATTAACTACACTTTGAATTTTCTAACACTTTCTAACACTCAGCCTAGTCATTTTCTAAAACTCTTAACTGCTCACTGTTGCTCTACCTTGAAGATCCTGGCCGTGGATGGGGCATGATCTGGGGGATGATCTCTGGGGCATGATCTGGACTTTGTGGAGGAGTGGTTACGTTTCTCAGTGCTTCTCTCCTCTCCTTGCTTCTTTTGTAAGCTGCTCTCCACTTTCTACGCTTCAGCCGCTGTTGGCTTTTACTTAACTCATTGATACCTTTCTTTTTTCCTGTCTCTACATTTTTTCTCCATTTCTGGCGTTCATTTTGCAGATATTTCTCCCTTTTTTCAGGATCAGCTTTTAGCCGTGCACGATACTGCCTCTGCCTTTCTGCCGCTGTTGTCGGTGCCATCACAGACTCATAGATGTCTGTAGATGTTTAATTTGATATTATTAAATCAAACATTCTTTCAGAGCAATTTACTTAACACTGAGATATGAAAATATAGGCAGTAATATAATAATTCATTTAAATTACTGGATAACTTCAGAACCAAAGTTAAAAACACAACCCCATCACAATCTCACAACCCCGTTATGATCATAGAAGTAACGGGGTTGAGGGTGACGGGGTTGTGATTTTTTGCTCAAAATGGCCACTGCTCTACATGTAGTGAATAAAAGGAGAGCACATGGCATGCATGATATTAAGGAATTGTGTATATTGTTGAAATAACAAAGATAAGTTTCACAAGTAATAGTTTTCTATCTTTATTTGATGTAACGGGGTTGAGTCGTTGAGCTTGACAACCACAATATCACAATATATAAATAAGTTATAAGTATAAAAGAAGGTGGTAACTTGCCTGTGTCTGCATTGAATGTTGTTCAGAAGACTTCTATGATGTCACTTCCTGTTATTGATGCCACATAAGGATCAGTCCATTATTTTTATGGGAGGAGAATGATGTGCGTAACGGGGTTGAGGGGTTACTGAGGTACGGGACTAAATAATGTGATTTTAATGAATAATCATGAACTTACTTTAAAAAAAAAAAAAACATTAACAGCAAAAAAGCACAGATAGATATTTATGGGAATGGCAATATGTATGGACTTTTTTCTAATTTTATTGTTCATATCCCAAGTACACTTTCATAGAAGGCCATGAGGGATAAGGCAAAATAGGTGGTGTCAGCTGAAAAAAAGAAGATAATTTCTAATATAAAGATAAAATGTATGTCATGTTTTCAAACTTTATTAAAGGAGACATTTCAACTGATACAAAAAACTTTTTAAAATAGATTTTGGTGACCCAATAGATAAAATACACTTAAAAATGTCAGAGGGACTCAAATCATACCGGTTTCGTGGAATGACTCAGCTAACCTCAAATTAACACTTGTAACTTACCTTACCTCTTAAGCCCAGAGCAACACAGTACCGGGTGCTAATCACAGAAAAAAAATATTACAGTAGGCCTATTACTCAACAACCACATGCCTAATCTGCACAAATTATATGTCATTTTAAACTTGGACTCTTATCTTTACAATGAATATAGCTGATCTGACCAATTCTAAAAAAACTGCTTTTATTGCAAATAAATTAGATTTGTTCAGTTTAAAACAATTTTTTATATAAATTTGCAATAACAAATCAGGTAAAAAAATAATATAAAAAAAAAAACAGTAAAAAATATCACACAGCCATGTATATGTCTTGATTAGTTGAATATAAAAAGCAAATGGGTTTCATTCATACAGTGAGTATTAGCATTAGTATTAGAGTATTACATCATATAAAAAATGACCTATCACAACTTAGGCCAGCGCAAATATGGTTTGCTTTAGCAACACTGTTCTCTGGGAGCGATTCAGAGAAACACGATGATTCACGTCATAGATGTGCTAAATTGCTCTCATCAGATCTTTAGAGAGTGTCAGATTTCATATTTGGACAAGTCATGTGTCCCACGTGTGCGCCAGAGCCAAAGCGCATATACATAGTCTGTACAAGAGGGTGCGCAACACACATTTTTTAGAGTGATGGAAAAACCAACCAAAGTGCACTGACATTTATCAAGTGGTAGTAATTTAAGTATTTTATATATATTTTTTAGATTTTTTGCATTCACAGTTTTCGGTTATTCTGTATTAATGTTACATAAAATAAATTAATTATTGCTTGGAGAGCTTATTTGGACACTTTGATAAATAGAAGTCCACCTTGGAAACCATGATTCAGTATGCTATATGCAGTGGTCAAATTGGCTTTTGTAGGGAGGGGGAGCCCTCATTTACGGTGAATGGTCATCATTCAAAATCCTGCCGTAAAATGACTTAATGTGTTTTTACACCAAAGGGGCTCTTTTTCCTGTATTAATTTGTGAGGTAGGGTTGAGTAGTTATTCAAACAAAGACAAATACTTTACAATTCACTTACTTTATTATTATTTTTTACCTTGAATGTTAACAGGCAGGCAATGGATTTCACCCTCGGAAAATGTATGAAATGAACATGTTTGAAAATATTGGTTGGCAAATATGTAAACATCTTTTTATACCAAAAATATTATGTTGATTTAAAGTGCTCATATTATGCTTTTTGGCTTTTCCCCCTTTCCTTTTATTGTGTTATATATCTTTTTTGTGCATGTTATAGGTTTACAAAGTCCAGCCCAAAGGGACTTACTATCTCCAACAGAAAACACCGTTCACAAACTGCTCTAAACAGCTCTCTTGTAGTCCAGCCTTTACTTCCGTGACCAACGTGCGTCACTTTGTAACACACGTTATAATGCTCACCTAGCTGCTAGCATGGCATGCCCTAATACTCTGCAACTGACTAGCTAGCAGTGCTTACCTAGCTACTGAACATGTGCGACTCCCAACAAAGATGGAACAGAAGTGGGATGCCTCACTCGGTCGCTAAAACAGAGAGCTCAACACACAGGGTGAAAAGAGGAGCTGCAGCAATGTGCAGTACAACAAAAATATGGTGTTTTCTGAAAATTAAACCATGTAAACCTATTCTGGTACAACCTAAATACAATTATGAACCTGAAAATGAGTATAATATGAGCACTTTAAAAGAATCAGGGCCAATTTCTTTGGCAGTTTATGTTATGGCTCTGGCGACCTGTCCAGGGTGTCCCCCGCCTTTCGCCCAATGTTAGCTGGGATAGGCTCCAGCCCCCCGTGACCCTGTACACAGGATAAGCGGTTGACGATGGATGGATGGATGGAGTTTATGTTATGTTTGATTTAATCACACCGACACGGGAGGTAATTACTCAACTCAATGCATTATGAAACAATCTGAACAACACTTGAGGCACTTGTGTGCAGACATAAAAGTTTACACTTTAAATACATCACATTTACTTATTCACATACTACAATTCATGCAGTCATCAGCTTCCAAATAGGAGTAAAGGCAGGCTCCTCTGGTTTATGCTGCCTTTGTCTACAGGCAGCATGGTCTGCTGACCTCCTTGTCATCACCCACCTCCTAACAAACTTAGTTGGGTTCACAACTCTAGTGGTGGACCCACTAACTTTACGAACATCAAAGAGGACACATTGACGATCTTCAGCTGATTTCTCAGTGGCTGAAAATCCCCTTTCACATTCAGCTGTGCTCACAGCCAGTGTATCTACTGTGTGTTTTAGTTTCAGAAGACCCTCTTTAATTGCCATGTTTGGGTATTCCTTGTAGTCCCTGAAAGTAGTTAATTGCCAGACTATTACACAGCTGCCTCAATTCTTGTTCTCCATACAGCAGTGGAACTGGAGAGGATCAGGTGTCAGGGGACAACACATTTTTTTGATCAAAAAGCTCCAGCTCATACTCTGGGACCATCCTGCTACAACTAAGTGCATGAAAAAACTTTTCGTGATTGATTTTTATTAGTCTCCCACCAGTTTTCAATGAAACCCCCTTAAAAACCACCCTGAACAGCCTGACAGGCAATCTGGTAATGAGGGCCTGGTGTCTTCATCATTGCTAAGAAAACATCAGCCTGCCGTTTAGCTTTTTTTAACCCTTCTGAGAGACGAATTTCTCTGTTTTGTAATGCCTCAGACAAGTCTTTAAGCTCTTCTAGAGCATCCAACATAGTCCCAAATTGACAACAAAACCCTCTGAGGATAATTTAGCTGCATCCCGTCATACATGCAACTTTCAGCCGAGGTCCTGGGTGTATCTTTACCAGATAGCCTCAACTGTCCTGTAGGAAGAGGCAACCCATCTCACAGTTAACACACAACCTATTTTTCTCAACTGTGTGCCCACTACTGATGCAGCCTCATCCAGTTCCCTCAAATTCTTTGGGGCTGACTATAAAGACAGTACAGCTTATCCAGGAAACTGGTGAAGTGGTTGGTTTCCACACAGCTCCTTACGGCATCCCCAACTGACAGCTCTAGCCTGTGGTTAAGACAGTGCCAGCCAACCACTGCTGGATATCTGGCCTTTAGCTTGGCATACACCCCTGCCTTTCTACCCAGCATCACCGATGCCCCATCTGAGCAGAAGCCAAGAAAGCCCTGCTTCAGAAACTCATCATCTAGCCCATTGTCCATGAGACACTTGAGCAAGTGATGCCATCAGCAGTAGTCTGTTCTAGCTCAATAACTTCTAAGAAAAAAGTAAGTGGGTCTGAATTTTGGATCGATGCGTGAACGTATACAACTAAACAAGATTTTTGCTTAGTGTCGTGCTCTCATCTATCAGGATGGACACTTTGGGCCTTGTATTCCTGATGCTGGTCATCAGGGCATGTTTAATTTCTTTTGAGATTAAATTAACAATCTCTGTGCATGTGACATTAGTGTGCAAAACTCTCCCCATATTAAGACCATTCATGCGCTGTAGGTCGATGAGCGAAGGGTGATCTGTGTATGGGCGATTTCTTTTGGCAATGTGATACGCCGTCCTAAACACCTTCTCAGTGGTGCACAGCTGTTCTTGTTGTGCTTTTAGGAAGCTGGCATCTAATGTACTTTCTTCTTTTTTTTCACAGATCTACTCGGCTAATTTGTGGCTATGCGATGTTACATGCTCGCATATTTTTTTTCGTAACGATCTCATCTGCTTGTCTTTAGTATCCCCATACAGTTTAACTCTGCTATATTGCCACTCTGATGAAAAAGTGTATTTGTTTGAACCACATCTTAACACACCTGCATCTCTGCATATTTCACATCCCAATGCATTATTAGATAGGAATATGAACAAGCATTTGTTTTTGAAGTCCAACAAATTGGCAAACTGAGTGTTGAAGCTGGGCTGCTGCTGCCATGACTACTGAGGGCTGACGCTGGAATGCTGCTGCTACCACTGCCATTGCTGATAGCTGGGTTGCTGGTTGTGCCTTTCTTTAGGGCTTTTCTACTAAATGCATTGTTCCATACATCAAAATTACTGATTCTGCACACTTCTGGGCTTACATCTTCAATCTCTATCATTCTTTTGATATGGCAATTGCAGCATTAACTTACCCCCCCAAAAATATCTTCCAGGGTCCGCTTGATGTTTATTCAGCATCTGAATGAACACAATCAGCTTATGTTTAATATTTATTTTTTTTTTAACTATCAACAGAGATAGATTTATAGCATTTTTTAACATTAAAAAATATTTATAAAATCAAAGCTTTGTGTTATGTGTAAGGCAGTTAGCTGAGTTCACCAAAAGTGTTTTGACAAGGGTAGGTCAACAGATATTTCGAATGTGTCGAATATCCAACGTCCAATATAAAACAAACTTTACCACGGTGGTTCTTGTGGCAGTTTTGCGTCAATGTCCGCTAACGTTATCTAATGTTACTGAGCTCGCTAACATTAACGTTAGCTCTATTGAACGGTTAAACATACAGACAGCTAACATTTCTTTCAGCTCAAACATTTTTTTACCTAGTTTTATTGTTTTCCTATCACTTACCGGACAGACAGAGGTTCAAGACTGTGAACAGAGGACTTCATTGGTAGCTGCATGATCGCTCTAGCCGTTAGCGGGTTTCCATGGTAACGTCGCTGTTATGCTTAGAATTGTGACAGTTTTCCCTTGATGGCTGTGGGCGGGGTGCTGAACCAGCGATGAATGCATTTATGACGTCTGATAATTGTAGCCTGGGTGTCTCTGTGTAGTCTTGCTAATTATTCAGTCTCATATGCAATGTATTTGCCAGGAGTCAGGAGATGAAAAAAGTGGAATAACAATATTTGGTGCTGAAGGAGATGGAGCTGAGCTCCAGCAGGGTGTGTTGTGGACCTGAGGAGGCGGAGCTCTGCTCCGGTGCGCTCCGGCCCAGTTTAACCTCTGGCTATATGTTTGGATTGCTTTGTCCTGCCAACACATTTTCTGGTGTAGTTGAGATGCTGATTTAACCTTACATCTATTTATAGGATGCCCCAGCCCATTAACATTGCACATGGAGAGAATCATTTGACCTATACACTCACCTAAAGGATTATTAGGAACACCATACTAATACTGTGTTTGACCCCCTTTCGCCTTCAGAACTGCCTTAATTCTACGTGGCATTGATTCAACAAGGTGCTGAAAGCATTCTTTAGAAATGTTGGCCCATATTGATAGGATAGCATCTTGCAGTTGATGGAGATTTGTGGGATGCACATCCAGGGCACGAAGCTCCCATTCCACCACATCCCAAAGATGCTCTATTGGGTTGAGATCTGGTGACTGTGGGGGCCATTTTAGTACAGTGAACTCATTGTCATGTTCAAGAAACCAATTTGAAATGATTCGAGCTTTGTGACATGGTGCATTATCCTGCTGGAAGTAGCCATCAGAGGATGGGTACATGGTGGACATAAAGGGATGGACATGGTCAGAAACAATGCTCAGGTAGGCCGTGGCATTTAAACGATGCCCAATTGGCACTAAGGGGCCTAAAGTGTGCCAAGAAAACATCCCTCACACCATTACACCACCACCACCAGCCTGTACAGTGGTAACAAGGCATGATGGATCCATGTTCTCATTCTGTTTATGCCAAATTCTGACTCTACCATCTGAATGTCTCAACAGAAATCGAGACTCATCAGACCAGGCAACATTATTCCAGTCTTCAACGGTCCAATTTTGGTGAGCTCTTGCAAATTGTAGCCTCTTTTTCCTATTTGTAGTGGAGATGAGTGGTACCCGGTGGGGTCTTCTGCTGTTGTAGCCCATCCGCCTCAAGGTTGTGCGTGTTGTGGCTTCACAAATGCTTTGCTGCATACCTCGGTTGTAACGAGTGGTTATTTCAGACAAAGTTGCTCTTCTATCAGCTTGAATCAGTCGGCCCATTCTCCTCTGACCTCTAGCATCAACAAGGCATTTTCAGCCCACAGGACTGCCGCATACTGGATGTTTTTCCTTTTCACACCATTCTTTGTAAACCCTAGAAATGGTTGTGCGTGAAAATCCCAGTAACTGAGCAGATTGTGAAATACTCAGACCGGCCCGTCTGGCACCAACAACCATGCCACGCTCAAAAATGCTTAAATCACCTTTCTTTCCCATTCTGACATTCAGTTTGGAGTTCAGGAGATTGTCTTGACCAGGACCACACCCCTAAATGCATTGAAGCAACTGCCATGTGATTGGTTGATTAGATAATTGCATTAATGAGAAATTGAACAGGTGTTCCTAATAATCCTTTAGGTGAGTGTATAAACAAGACTACAGATGAAAATTAGCCTTTGGCTAACTCTGGCATGTTACACGCATACTGTTGTTAATATGCATTGTCCTGGCAAATAAATAAAAAAAAAATATATATATTAAAAGTGTGACATATTGAGATACAAAGTAAAATTGTATACCCAAGGCTAAATTATATAGACCACAATTCAACATCAATGTAACCATAAAATCCTTAATAACCAACAGAATAGAAAAAAGATGCGCTTCAACCTCACACATAACAGTCTCAACTGGTTTCCATGCACGCTCACGAGATTTTCCACAACACAATTGCTACAAGTTTACTTAAATCTGGTTCTTTTTTTTTACATAAACTGTACAATTGAGCTGCACATAAAAGTTTTCAATGAAATAGGCCCCAGTTAATAACAACATTGAACCCACAAAATGACCAAATAAACTCAGCAATAAAGCAATAGAGGAAAAGAAAATACTAATTAAAAAGAATGGCTCGAAAGTGAGAGACAGTCTGCAACCAACCGAATAACTAACCCTCTCAGACCACATCAGCAAAATGCACAATGTGAAGTCCTTAACTGGCAAAGCCACCCACCCACATTGATTTAATGAAGGCCATAGCTTCTCGTGGGCATGTGAAAGTCTCACGACCATCTTTCAGCTTAGCCAGGTAAAGCAATGTGAAGCTCACATCCTGTGCATGAAGTAACTTCTTACACTCTTTCAGTCGCTCCCGTTTTGCTTGTGCAGCACTGGCATAGTCCGGAAAAACCCTAATGTTGTAATCCTCCCGAGTCACGTGATGCAATGCTAATGGACGCAGCCTAGTGGCGTTCTCTGCTACGCTTTGCTACAATTATCCATTCAATCAACATTACTCGTGAGAACTAATGTAATTCTGATTGTTATTATAGACACCCGGTCCCTTATCATGCTAATTAAGCCTCCGAGAGGGATAAAGGCCGATGGTAGACGGTGATGCGAGGAGAGAGAGATCGTTTACGGACATGTCCGTCATGTTTGTGTTTGTGTCTTCTGTTTAAGTTTATTAATTAATGCATTATTTATATTATCAAGCCGGTTTTCGCCTCCTCCTTTCCATTGAACAACCTTACATATATATATATATATATATATATATATATATATATATATATATATATATATATATATATATATATATATATATATATAAATAAATATGTATATATGTATATGTATACCTATACACATACGTAGTGCAAATTTAAATACAAATATGTTATATACAGTGCAAGGAAATGTAATGCCAGAAGAGGTAGGATGTGTTGGATAAATATAAAAAGACTAAACTGTGAATTGTACATAATTATTGCTCAATGGGGCAGTTTTAACTGTTCATGAGATGGATAGCCTGAGGGAAATACTGTTCTTGTGCCTGACGGTTCTGGTGCTCAGAGCTCTGAAGTGTCGTCCAGAAGGCAACAGTTCAAAAAGGTAGTGGGCAGGGTGAGTGGGGTCCAGAGTCATTTTTCAAGAGAGTTCTTGAAGGGAGGGGAGGGGGCAACCAATAATCCTCTTAGCAGTCCGAACTGTCCTTTGTAGTCTTCTGATATCTGATTTTGTAGCTGAACCAAACCAGACAGTTATTGAAGTGAAGAAAACAGACAGAGTAGAACTGTAGCAGCAGCGCCTGCGGCAGGTTAAACTTCCTTAACTGGCGAAGGAAGTACAACCTCTGCTGGACCTTTTTCACAATGGAGTCGATGTGGGTCTCCCACTAAATTTCCTGTGAGATGGTAGTGCCCAGCAACCTAAATGACTCCACTGATGCCACAGTGCTGTTTAGAGGGGGGGGGGAGGTCAGAGTTTGGATGTTCCTCCTAAAGACCACAATCATCTCCACCATTTTGAGCGTGTTCAGCTCCAGTTTGTTTTGACTGCACCAGACAGTGAGCTGTTCATCCTCCCGTCTATATGCAGATTCATCGTAATTTTGGATGAGGCCAGTGACAGTGGTATCATCTGTAAACTTTAGGAGCTTGACATAGTCGTCCTTGGCGATGCAGTCATTTGTGTACAGCAAAAAGAGTAGTGGGGAGAGCACACATCCCTGGGGGGCACTAGTACTGATTGTACAGGTGCTGGAAGTGAATTCTCTCTGCCTCACAAGCTGCTACCTGTCTGTCAGAAAGCTGGTAATCCACTGACAGATAGACATAGGAACAGAGAGTTGGTGTGGTGTAGTTTAGTCTGGAGTATAGCTGGGATGAAAGCCAACCTGAAATCCACAAATAGGATCCTTGCATATGGCCCTGGTCAGTCCAGATTTTGCAGGATATGATGCAATCCCATATTGACTGCATCCTCCACAAACCTGTTTGCTCGATAAGCAAATTGAAGAGAATCTAGGAAGGGTCCAGTGATGTCCTTCAGGTGGGCCAACACCAGTCTCAAATGATTTCATGACCACAGACATCAGGGTGAAGAGTCCAGTGATTTTTGGTTTCTTTGGGACAGGAATGATGATTGAGTTTTGAAGCAGCATGGGACTTCACACTGCTCCAGTGATCTATTGAAGATCTGTGTGAAGATGGGGGCCAGCTGGTTAGCACAGGATCTAAGATATGCTGGCGAAACACCATCTGGGCCCTGTGCTTTCCTTGTCTTTTTTTTCGGAAGACAAGGCACACCTCTTCACAGATCTTAAGTGTAGGGTGAGTAGCAGGAGGGGGGTTTCAGGAAGTGTTTGTGTGAAGTGAAGGTCAGAGCGGGTGTGGGGTGTGAAATTGGGACTTTCAAATCTATAGTAGACAAAATTCAAGTTCTCAGCCAGTTGTTGGTCCTCTACAGTGTTGGGGTAATGTCCTGTAGTTAGTAAATTGTTTTAGGCAACCTCAGCATTACAGAGTAGCTTCTTTTAGCCCCTCTGATTTCCTTATTCAGTGTGTTGTTGGCCTGATTATACAAGATTTTATCCCCACCTCTGTAACCATCCTCTTTGGCCTGACAAAGCTGTCTGAGCTCTTTTGTAAACCATGGTTTGTCGTTGTTGAATAAGTCCTAGTAGGAATGCATGTATCCTCACAGAAACTGATATATGATGTCACAGTATATTTGAGCTCGTCCATATTGGTGTGTGAAGCCACAAAACATTCCAATCGGTGCAGTCAAAGCAGGCTTGTAGTTCCAGCTCTGCTTAATTGGTTCGTCTTTTTACAGTTTTTACTACAGGCTTTGCAGATTTTAGTTTCTGTCTGTGATTGGAAGAAGATGAACCAGACAGTGATCAGATAGTCCCAAAGCTGCTCTAGGGACAGAGCGATATGCATCCTTTATTGTTGTGTAGCAAAGATCTAGTATATTTCTGTCTCTGGTTGGGCAGGTAATGTGCTGTTTGTATTTGGGCAGTTCATGTGTGAGGTTTGCTTTGTTAAAATCCCCAAGAATAATAATAACTGAGTCTGGCTATTGTTGCCAGCTGTTGCAGCGTGGCACTCAAGCATGTGTTTGGTGGGCTATAAACACTCACCACAATAAGCGAGGAAAACTACCACGGTGAGTAGAAAGGCTTACAATTAATAAAGAGCGCTTACAAATTAGGATGGCACTTCTTCTTTAAAGTTGTTACATCTGTACACCAACTTTCATTGATGTAAAAGCATGTTCCACCGCCTCTGTTTTTCCCTGTTAAATCTGTGTTGCGATCAGCTCTGAACAGCTGAAAGCCTGGCAGATGTAACGCGCTGTTCGGAATGGCTTCACTCAGCCAGGTTTCTGTGAAGCACAAGGTAGCAGAGGTTGAAAAGTCCTTGTTTGTACGAGTGAGGAGATGTAGTTCATCCATTTGTTAAGAAGAGAGTGGAGATTCCCTAGATGAATACTCTGCAGCACTGTTTGAAAGCCACGCCAGCGGAACCTGACCAGCGTGCCTGCTTGTCTCCCTCGCCTGTGTCTCTTGAACAGCACAGCTGCACCTGCGACTAAAATGTCCAGCAAGCATCCGAATAGTCAAAAACCGGGAAAAGATTGTCTTGTATATGCTGCTGAATGTTCAGCAGTTCGTCCCTGGTAAAACTGTTTGGAAAAAGATTAGTACACAGGACAAACAAACATAAACAACAAAAGGAGTGCTCCACACCGAGGCTGCCATCTGCGGCACCGTCTTGAAAGTTTGGTGGTAGTACACATCCGCCTAAAGCTGCAGACACTCTTTGTATGGTGCTCAAAGCCTTTGGAAAGTGGCATGAAGCATCAGTGTATTATTCCTCGTTGATTCAGAGTCTTGGTGATGGGGCCTTAATAGCTCTTAAGAGGTTATGTGAAATTAAACATGTAAAAATAGATATTAGAGGATGGGGAGTGGTAAATAATTTTTAAAAATGTTAAAACTATATCAAGGGTTGCATGGGTACACCTTATTTAGTTTAAGATTTTGTGTAGTTTCTTCTGGACTCCCTCTAGATCAGTGGTTCCCAAACTTTTTACAGTGGTGTACCCCTTCAAACATTCAACATCCTTTCGCGTACCCCTTAGTTTGAACTCTTTTTTTTTTTTAACCACTCCACAGATTTAACATTAGCAAACTATAGTTTGGCAAGTTGTTTAAGTCATCTACTTTGTGCATGTATCCAACAATTATTTAAAAACATATTGTTTCACTTAGTTGACTATATCACAGTTCCAGTGGGTCTGAAGTTTACATACACTAAGTTAACTGTGCCTTTAAGCAGCTTGGAAAATGCCAGAAAATGGTGTCAAGCCTTTAGACAATTAGCAAATTAGCTTCTGATAGGATGTGTTTTAATGTCTACCTTCAAAGTCAGTTCATCCAAGACCTCAGAAAATAAAATTGTGGACCTCCACAAGTCTGGTACATCCTTGGGTGCAATTTCCAAACCTGAAGGTACCATGTTCATCTGTACAAACAATAGTACGCAAGTATAAACACCATAGGACCATGCAGCCATCATACCGCTCAGGAAGGAGACACATTGAAGGGGCGGTAATTAAAGAAGGTGAGAAATATGCAAATGCTGGGTCCAAATGTTATAATGATTGGCAGACAAGTAATTCTTAGAGGATGGAAGTCAATGGGCACTCCTTCATTTCAAAAATGGTTCACTGATTTGGGCAAGGTGGCGGCATTCAGAAGGATTTCATATATACAGCTTAGATGCATGTGGTAAGAAAAGGGACAAATACATGACCTTTCTGGAAGGCTCTTGGTGAGGGCCATGTGACAAGAAATTTATTTTCTTCTTGCTTACATGTACTGTATATCAGAGACGGATTATGACTTTGATGTGCCCTGGGCACAGATACCTCAAAGGCCCCCTACACCACATTTTTCGACAAAAGTTTTGATCCTGTATGCCCCATCATACAGGATTTACAATGACACAAATATGTGGGGGGAAATGCACACAATATTATGTACTTTTACACCACAAATTGGTTTATTTGTATCTCACCAGCTTCTGACCTCCTCGAATCATATCACATGAGAATATTCCATGAATAATTTACATTTCTGCATTTAGCAGACGAGCGTTTAGCAATCGAAGCATTATAAAAACAAGGAGCAATATCAATCACCAAAGGCATTTAGCTAAGTAATAAAATTGTTGGTTTTACCTTAGCTGAGGGGTATCTTTCTTGATTTCCTCAGAGAAAACGCTTCCACAACGTCATCAAAATCCAGTTCCCTCACAAGATCGCAATCAATGGCCATTAAAGACAGCGAATTGAGATGTCCTTGACACATTTTGTTTCTTAGTTCGTTTTTTACTCTTGCCATGAGAGAAAATGAACGTTCTCCTTCACAGTTGCTGACTGGTAGGGTGAGGAAAAGCTTTAGGGCAACGTACATATTGGGAAAAATCGATGGGAGCCCATTATCTATAATTGTTTTCAGCATCTTTGATGGTGATCTATCCGGCTCCATTGAAATGAAAGATCTGAACTGTAACAGCTCATCAGCAAGACAGCTGTTCAAGTCATCAGGGTAAGAAGCAGAAAGGTTATGGGCTCCTGTAATAATGTTGCTGTCAGATTCTGAGTCTGGCAGGAAAAGAACACCAAAGAGACTATTCATGTGTTTATAGGCATCCAGTCTGTGATCAAGGCAGTTGACAATATTGTCAATGGTAACATTAAATGTATCCACTTGAAATTTTCGGCTTCCACTAAGGCCTGCATCACCATCTGTGGTCTCGTCAGCAAAAGTTTTTCTTTTCTTTATTCGTTGTACTTCATGTTTATAAGACTGCCATACGCCTGGCACACTTAAAGCGCTCCTCTCAAAGTGTTTGAATAGTTCTCGCTGAGCTGATACAAACTCGCGCAATGATTCAAGCAGTCGCACTGCTGTCCTAAGGTCCATATCACTTTTTTGTAGACATAAACTGGTCGCGTGGAATCGTTCGAGTATAGTATTCCAGAACTGTGCCATAAATGCAGTTTCTAGTTTGTCCATCTTTGCATGAAGTCCCGATGCTTCATTGCGTCTTTCCCTTTTTTCAGGTCTCATCTGCTGCTATACTGTTTAAGGCCTCTCTTATATTACTGTAATTTTGCCAAAGAGCTTTGGCCGAATCAGCCCTACAGCTCCACCGAGTATTAGACAAATGCTTAAGTGTTAAGTTTGTTTTTTCGAATACTTTCCCCCATCGGCGTGTAGATGCAGAACAAAATGAATACAATGACTGTAGCAGACTAAAGTACTGTTCGACCTCTGGACTGCTGTGTGTACTGTTTACACCTACTAAATTCAATGAGTGAGCGGCACAAGGTATGTAGTGGATCAATGGATTTCTCCGTTTTAAGTAAGCCTGCAGTCCATTGTATCTGCCCAGCATATTACTCGCATTATCGTACGATTGTCCTCTACAGTTTAATATGTCCAAGCCTAGGTTGTTTACCATTTTAATGACGTAATCACACAAACTCTCACCTGTGTGACATGAAATGTGCTCAAAAGCTATGAATCGTTCTATAACATTCCCTTTCGCATTGACGAATCTGAAGATGAATGTTAATTGGTCAATATGGGACAAATCTGGTGTAGAATCAACGATGACTGAAAAATATTTGGCATCCTTTAATTCATTCGCGATTACTTGTTTAGTTTTTTCTCCCAATACATCAATAAACTCCTCACATATACTTGATGACAAATAAGATACACTTCCCCTTCCTTTTTGGCCGCGTGTTTTAATATGCTCGGATAGAAACAGGTCAAATTGAGATATTAGCTCTAAAATTCCTAGATAGTTTCCGTTGTGAGGTGAACCTAAGAGCTCGTCCTCCCCCCTGAACGCCAGTCCTCTTTCGGCTAAAAACTTTATCACTGCCACCACACGCTTCAGTACCTCTTTCCAGTATTCCCTCTCTCCAGCTATTTGTTTGACCAGAGCTGAGTCCATCGCCTGGGTGTTTTTAGATCTATGCAATAAGGCTAACATACAAGACATATGACCAGGGCTCCTCTCATGTTCAGAAATCCTTTCTGGGTGCTTCCAGTCACTGAATCCATCTGTAAAGGCATGTCTTTTGGACGAGAAAAGTTTGCATGAATAACAGAACACCTGTCCCGTTGATGGGGAGTATAAAAGCCACTCTCGTGAAACAATCTGGCCGTTTGGCAAGTGAGTGTGTAATAAATCATTGGTAAGCGAGCGAGTCTTACCACCCAGACCACTATCCCTTAGGGAAGAAGTATATTTTGAGCTTCGGTTATGGAAAGCGGCAGCCCCTCTGTTAATAAGAATACTTCTCACCGAATCATTTTTTATATCTCCCCACAATGCAGGATCGCAGTTTGTCTCCCAAAACATGTGGTCATCATCTGTCTGACTCTTACTGTGATCGTCCTGAGTAAGATTACTTTGTGGCGGCGCTGGCGGGTTGTGGTATACACAGGCCGGGTCACTGCTATCACGGTTACTTGTGCTAGCGCCATCTTCACTTGAAGCAGCAGAAGGATCGTTATTGTTAGCATCAGTCGTGTTTGCATTTTTAAAAAAGCTGGAGATTGTTGGTAGCTTTTGTAGCAAGTGAGCTTCTCTTGCTTCTTTGTCTTTTTTTAGCTTTCTTTTCATTGATCCACTTGGTTGTGGTTTTACACTCATGTTTGTTATTTTTAGTAACCGTCTTCTATGCGTAACTGCTTATATTTCGCAATGATTTTCACTGGCCTCTAGATGTCCCTCTCAACAGCGCAGCAATATATTAAAATTATTTATTTTATTTATTTAGCAGTTAATACTTCGCAACTGCAAAAAAAAAAATAATACAATTATTCTACAGTATTCAACACCATTTTACAAAAAAAATAAATAATAATTCATAAATAAATAATTATATGAAAAAAAAAAAAAAACACACACAAACAGTACATTTGCCAGGGCCCCCTGCTGGCATAGTGCCCTGGGCAAGTGCCCAGTGGGCCCGTGCGTTAATCCGTGCCTGCTGTATATACTCGGGCTTGAACCACAGGTATGCTTGGTGAGGGTTGGGGACTGGGAGGGGGATAGGTTATTAATAGGGGTTAAGGGGGATTATGGTTGACTCTGTTTATGTATATTTTGCTTTGTTCTGTGTTATGTTTGAGTATCAATCAGTGAAAATTTTAATTTGAAAAATGTAATCCTCCCAGCACAGCTTATATTATTCCTCGCCGCTCGAAAAAAAAGTCTCTGTCTGCCGCCCGCAGCAATATTGCCAGAATGGATCGGGGTCTGTCACCCGCCCTGTGAAGCCAACCGAGAGCTCTGGGAGCGTGCTCTATTTCCAGATGATGGCCCGCTGTGTACAACAAATTTGGACTAAGCCCATCCAGGAACTTACCATAACTTGACCTTCCTTTCTCTCTGGGATTCCAATGAAATTCAATTTTTTACAGTATGTCTGCTTCGATTTTCCATATCCTCTCATTTTTCCCCACACCTGATCCATATCAGTTTTGGTGGCTAGCAGTTTAGTCCGCAGCTCTTTTACAGCTGCTTCCAGAGACTCTATTCTCGATTCTAAATGCATTTTGAATTCTTCGACATCCTATGCTCCCAGCGAAGTTTAACAATCAAAACTAAATCAGTTCTCACCGAGTAATATTGATCAACAGGATAATAGTAGCAAGGCGTAGCGGAGCTCACCACTAGGCTGCATCCACTCGCATAGCATCACGTGACTCAATGTGGCTTCTTAATGGTTGTCCCTCCTGCGCCATCTGTCAATAAATTGGCATGATTTTATAGGGATTCAGAACATCAGACCTGGAGGGTTTTCCCATGGTATCAGCTACTAACGCAGCATTGAATTGAGCTCATGAAAGGGAAAATTAATCATCAAGTTTTGCACAAGTTTTTATGCTGATAATATTACTTGTAATGAAAAATTAAACTTTGTTGTGTGGATAATTAGATAAATGCAATAACCCTGTTTTATAATGTATTTGCTCGTTCAATTATGCAATGTATTTACCCTGAATGATTAACTAATACTCTGCTTACTATGTTTATTTTACTTATACCTAACCTTACAAGTTTATTATGATTAACATTGTTTATGATAATTTACAATTTATGCTGTATAAATGTGATGTAGTTACCTTGTTTTCAATAGTAATAATGTAATACTTTTGAATGTCCGGAAAATAGTGTCAATGTATTCATTATAAGAATATTGTTGGAACCAAGCGCGGGTGTGGTCAAGTGTCTGTCCAGAGAGAGAGAGCGGTAAGGGCGCTTGCACCTGAGCTAAATTATGGCTAACACCTGTCTCTAATCTCAGTGAGCACGGGGAGAGCGGCATTAAAAGAGCCACACTGCCAGAAGATGAGAGGGAGAGTCTGAGAGTTTATTATTAACCTATAGAGTTACTGTGAAGCTGAAGTCTATTGAGAATCTGAAGTTTATTGTTAATTTACTGTGAAGCTGGAGTTTTGAGAGGCAGGCATATTGTAGCGCCCAATCAAGCCACGCATTGTAATAAAAGCCTACTCACCTGAGTGAAGGAACTTGATTCCCCATGTGGTTTAAGTATCTCCACGCAAATAAACTTGAATGTGAGCCTTGTATGTGTGATGCACATCTGGCTTCAACGTACAGCTATTTGTGTGTAATCTCTTAAAGATAAAAAGAGTTAAACGTTTTTAAATCAATCTAGAGGTGGTTTAAACCCCTTCCTCGTGAACGTGCATAACACAGCTGGCCAGAAGCGAACATTTTCAGTAAAAAAAACGTATAAATATTGATCTATTTCTTACACACACCTAGTGTTTCGCTTTGGAAGACATTATTGAATCCACTGGAGTCATTATGGATTACTTTTGTGATGCCTTTATGCGCTTTTTGGATCTTAAAAATTGGCACCCATTCACTTGCATTGTATGGACCTATAGAGCTTTTTCTAAAAAATCTTTATTTGTGTTCTGCAGAAGTCATATGCATCTGGGATGGCATGCGCGAGAATAAATTATGAGATATTTTTTTCATTTTTGGGTGCACTGTCCCTTTAAGCCACGTTAAAGTGGTTCAGAATGTCCCCTCCGAGATGCTGTTGTATGACGTCACTCAAACATGGCGGCTCTCTAAAAGATTTGCAGAGTTCTGATAATTATAAAGCGAATAAATGCAACAAGTGAAATAAATGTACCAAATGTTCCTTATTATATGATGTTTAATACACGTTTGCACAGACGCATTAAACTGTAATCGATCTTCTTTATTGATAATCATAAAACTGAAGAAACATCTGGCATTGTTATTTTGTTTGTTTCTACATTATTCGAGCATCGGATTCATGCATAATTTTCTCATCATCCTAAACGAAGACTTGTTTCAACACGAACAGGAATAACTCCAGGTGTTTCAACTGAGATCTGCGGGATAAAACATTGTAAAATGATGTTTATTAAAGAAGAGAGTGAGGACATGAGTTATCCAGAATCATGCAGTTCAAATGTCATGAAAAATGAAGATACTGAGGCACAAAGAGGTCGGTGTCCATTATTGTATTTTTTTAATTCTTCAAAGCAAATTTATATTTTTCATGAATTTATACTTTTAGTAGGGATGGGCATTTTGGTCATTTTGTCTACTCGAGACATGTACATAACTGTATGTATAATAACATGTCTGACAAACGTCTTTGGCTGCTGCATTGCGTCTTGTTGTTCCAATGTATCGTCTATTCATTATTAAAGGTTGTTATAAAATAATCTGTAACAAAAGCATGCATAATCGATATATAATGCATCATATTCAGGGCTCCAGACTGCATCTAAAATGGTCGCAAATGCGACCGAAAATAATTTATTGCTACTATAATTTAAAACCTAGTCGCCATTTGCGACAGTCGAGTTGTGTGCATTCATATACGTTTTCATCAGACATCATCTTGTGAGTTATTGAAAACATCTATAGAGCGCCAGTGTGTCACGAGGCCCATTTCAGTCTGTCATAATGACGAGCTCGCTGCACGCAACAACAAACACAGCGAGAGATTCATGACCAAATGATTCTTCTTCTTCTTCTCGTTTTATGGCCGTTCACTCCTTTGGAGTATTACCGCCACCTACTGTATACTTTGCGCACATGAGTAATGGATCTGATTTAAAAAAAAAAACTTTTACCATCCCAGAGTATCAGAGCCCGAGCTTCAGCTGACGCTGCGTGTTCAGCTCCTCCAGCTTCCACAGTGAGCTCCTCAATCTCCAGGATAATCTGAGCTTGCTCTTCCTCCTCAGGCTCTAGATCCTGTGATCTAGACCTGTAAGCTCTAAAAATGTTATCACGTCCTTAAACCTCTGTCTATCACTCAAACCCTTTCCCAATAGGTCCATGATACTCACTGGCCTGTTCTTTATATTACTAAAAAGACCACTACGCTGTTCTTCATATTTACTACAGTTAAAAAACACATGTTCTACTGTTTCAATGATACCACATTCATCACACATGACCAAATGATTCTATTGAACTGGATCTTTTTCATGAATCATCAGGGTTGAACCTTTTTTATTGTTTTATTAAAGGTCCCCTGACATGCTTCTTTTTGTAGGCTTTGATATAGGCCTTAGTGGTCCCTAGTACTGTATCTGAAATCTCTTTTACAAAATTCAGCCTTGGTACAGAATTATAGCCACTACAAGCCAACCCATAATGTGCTTTCCTTCAGACCTGCCGTTTCGGTGTCTGTAGTTTTAAATGCTAATGAGGAGGAGAAAGGCGGGGCAAGGTGTAGTGTGGGTGTGGTCTTGACCAGCTCGCGGCAACGGTACCATGCATGTTTACATTGGATATATTGCAATGGCACTTAGACACGCAGTCGTTCAAGCGTTTCAGTTTGACCCAGAGTCTGATCCGGATGGAGAAGCAACGGATGAATACTCAATTTATTACTTTGTATTAGTACAATTGCAATTTGTAAGAAGATAATAATGTTTAGTGAGTAACATTAATAATTAAAATTAGATCAATGAAATTATAAAATATTAGACAATTTTTTTTTATTTACATATTTTATATTTCATATATCTTAAAAGTTCTTTGAATCAGAATCAGAATGAGCTTCATTAGCCAAGTGTGTGCAGATAGCATGGGGAAAAAAACTGTTTTTTTTTGTGCCTAACGTTAGATGTTCTAGTACGCAGAGATCTGAAACGTCTGTAATTTTGTAAACATATCACCAACAGGAGAACGGATATCCAAATAACAAAGAAGTGAACAACACTTGCGTTACAGTGTGTGTATTCACACATATACGTGATGCTATCTACCTTTACATTAGCGACAGTAACTCGGCTATTAGCTGCATAGCTAATGTTACAGCCACATTCTACGTGTAACAAGCTAGGTAACCATAAATAGTAAAGCAACACAATTATATATAATTAGTTGACTTACTTGTCCGAGGTTTGTAGGTGAGCCAAAGAGAGTTGGTACTGATCCAGACTTCAGTTTCAGACGTTCAGCATGCCCTGCTCTGAACTGACCCATGTTGTGAAAACAGTTGTCTGTGAAATGTTTGGCGCAGACATACAAAAATTTGGTGTGTTGTGTCGGTGCATTCCCAGAGTAAATGAAATTTATCCATTGATCCTTCTGGGGATTGGATGAAGGAAGTAAAAAAAGACTTCTGTGATCATTTGTGCATTCAATTATTGAGCAACTTTTGTGCTTCGATCGGTCACACGTCATGATATCTCTCGAGGATAAACTAAAATCACGCACGCGCGTTCGTACTTCCTAGCTCGTTTTCTCATTGGCAGGTCAAATTCTCTGGGCGGGCAAAGCAGAGAACCTATCAACCTTTTTTAATGTCCCTTTATTAACCTCCAAGGAGAGAGCTGCATATGTTAGTCTCGACAATTCTTCATCTTTACAGAGTAGAACTCTTCCTCTTATCGTCAAGTCACTCTGCAGCCAAGAATTGAGTTTCCTCGATATTTAGTTTACATCTTGTTTTTTGGTCTTTATTAATTACAATTCCTATGTAACTTGATCTTTCACAGGGATATTGCATATAGAGGGAACATTACATCTTTTAATTGACATTAAAATTTGTTAATATTTAGATACAGACCAGAAGCTCTGGAAAAGGAATCAATCAATCTTAAAGCTAAAGGGATTTGAGTGGCATCATTCAAAAATAAAGTGGTGTCATCAGCCAGCTGGCTAATAATAATTTGTCTATCGTCAATTGTAATACCTTGTAAATTACTACTGGAAATATGTATAGCTAAAAATTGCGAGGCAAGCAAGAATAAATATAGAGATATAGGACAGCCTTGTCTTACTACATGTGAAAAATTGAATCTTGGTGAGGTTCCGAATTTTAATATAAAAACACTATAATTATTTCTATACAATATCCCGATGGCTCTACAAAAAGAATCTCCAAACCCAAATTTGGTAAGGGCTTGAAATATGAAATTATGCTCAAGTGAGTCAAAGGCTTTGTAGAAGTCTAGGAAAAGCAAATAACTATCATTAGGATTGAGATCCTCATAATCTAAAATATCTAGGACTAATCTTATATTATTCGTAATGTGACGTTTTCCCATAAAACCTGATTGTGATTAATCGATAATACAATTAAGGACATCTTTAATTCATAAATCTAGAATTTTGTAATCATTATTCAAGAGGGTAATCGGTCTCCAATTTTCTAAACATTCTTTATCTTTATTGGGTTTTGGTATCAAAGTGATGACCCCTTGAGTCATGCTTGGTGGAAGTGCTTCCGATTCCAAACTTTCCTCAAAAAATTTTAGTAAAAAAGGGGATAAGCTCTCTGCAAACATCTTGTGTAACTCAGAGGTTAAACCATCACAGCCGGGACTTTTGTTATTTTTTAAAGCCTTAATAGCATGTAGAATTTCTGATTGGGATATAACATTATCACTTCTTTATTTTCTAAAGGAATAGCTTTATTTTGATTAATAGATTCAAAAAAAGATTTGGCTGAATTGTCACAATATCTTGATGTATACAAGTTATTATAAAATTTGGAGCAAAAAGAAGCTATTTCCCACTGAGGGTTGAACTCAAGAATTTAGGTTAGCAGTTTGAATCAGATTCACTTTCTCAGCGAATCAGCCGTCAGTGAACTCACAACTGGGAGTGCAGACATTTCAAAATAAAAGTCCCATGTGTATTTTGGGCTTCTTTACAACTAAAAGTCCCCTATTGTGTGCCACTTTTTTCTCGTGGTAATTATATGAGATCAAGCTTTTGACTCTTAGGACAATTGAGGGACTTGTTCACAACTATTACACAAGGTGAAAACATTCATTGATGCTCAAGAAGACAAAAAACTAGCTCAGCGAGTATTGACGCTGACTACCACCCCTGGAGTCGCAATTTCGAATCCATGGCATTCTGAGTGACTCCAGCCAGGTCTCCTAACAGGGCTCAACCCTAAAGATTTTTTCTACTGGCCCTGCCAAACTTTTCACCAACACAAAAATGTCAAATAGCCGTTTTTACCATTATGGTTTAAAAAAAAAAAATACAAAATCAGTGTCCGAAGCAAAATATATTTTATATCCTGTATATTATGTTTTACATATTATTGTGTATTATTATTCCCCAAAAATGTTATAATGTATATCATTTATAAGATATGATTTATGCCTTATTTAACCCCATATAAGTGCTTTATAGTCATTAATTCATCACATTAACCACTGCTGTCCTGTGAGTTCTGTGGAGCAAATTAATGGTTTTCAGTCACCCATTTAGTCATTCTGTCAACTTTTGGGCCATGTGTAATGTTTTCACAACCAGGATCAAAGATTTCGTCAATGATTTCAAGATTTGATTATTAGATGAATGTGATCCCTGAGAGGGGAGACCTTTCTACTGAATTGGTTGTTACGAGTAATATACATTAGGTAGACATTAGGCCTTAAATTAAGAATGTGGACATAAACATTCAATTAGACAACCCAAACAAGACAACACTGACTGATACACAAAGCACAGAAAGAAAATACCAGTTCAGTCCAGAAATGAGACATGTAACAGGTGTGTCATGAGGATGATACAAAGTAGACTGTTTTAAAAAGTCATCTTCACACTGCAACTGAAAAGCTCTGAAAATAATAATAACCAGAGTGATTTTGCTTCTTTTCATATCAAATGCCATTATCATGTCGAATTAATGTTTATGTTTTGAAATTTTACCTAATTAAATTTATATTTACATTTTGCATCCTGTGCTCATGAGTTTAAGGCACATGTATGACCGGGTTTTAACTAAGGTTATTATGTTTCATTCTGCACTTAATTAGATAAGTAGTCCTTTTTTTTTTATTTTTTTACTGTGGGAACAATTCTAGCACTCTGTCCCTTTAATAGTGTGTTCACATACAACGCAAAGCGAGCGTTTGACGTGGCACAATTATATACAAAGTCAATGCAAAGATGTGAATAGACGTAAATTTGCCCGGGCGGCGCAAATGAAGCTAATGGCGCGACTCAAACATGCGAAATCGCTTCACGATTCACGATATATATATATACTTGTCTTCCTGATTCCTCCAGCAATTTCAAATTTCCTTTGCTGTTCTGGGATTGTTTAGCACTTTTCGCACCAAAATACGTTCATCTTTAGGAGACAGAATGCATCTTCTTCTTGAGCGGTATGATGGCTGCGTGGTCCCATGGTGTTTATACTTGCTTACTGTACAGATGAACGTGGTATCTTCAGGCATTTGGAAATTGCTCCCAAGGATGAACCAGACTTGTGAAGATTCACAATTTTCTTTTGCTGAGGTCTTTGCTGATTTCTTTTGATTTTCCCATGATGTCATTGAAAATAAAATAAAAAACCTCTGGACATGGATAATTGTGATCATTAAACAGCAGAAGGATGTCATTTAATTAAATATTATACAGTTACATGCGCTGCACGCTACAGAATGAACAAGAGGTGCTGCTTTGATCTGTCATCTGCTTCATAAACACACACACACACACACACACACACACACAGGCACATGCATGCTGGTTCTTAATTTTCATGCAGTGTGTTTAGAGTATAAAGAGTCACGACATGTGTATCGCAGCATTAATGCAAAGCTTGATATAACTACTCCATTATAAACAGGAAGAACTCAGAGGTCTGTCAAAATAGAAGTTCTGCTTATATGAAACTGGATGTGTGAAATTGAAGACAGAAAAATATAATTACTGTATAAAAATGTAATATTCGAAAAGTAGCAATAATACTCATAATAACAATGATATAATATTGAATCGTATTATTATTATTATTATTATTTGTAAGCAATATCACAAATGCAAGTGTTTTATCAGCATGTTGTGATTCAGCCATAGCAGCCTTGTGCCGCAGGTAATCCGATTTTTTTCATGAATGTTTTCATTAATACTGTGAGTCTCTTGTGCAGCATTTTATTTAACCGAATGTATATATATAGATATATACACACAGTGCATCCGGAAAGTATTCACAGCGCTTAACTTTTTCCACATTTTGTTATGTTACAGCCTTATTACAAAATGTATAAAATTATGTTCCTCAATTCTACAAACAATACCCCATAATGACAACGTGAAAGAAGTCTGTTTGAAATCTTTGCAAATTTACTAAAAATAAAAAACGACAAAATCACATCTACATAAGTATTCACAGCCTTTTCTCAATACTTTGTTGAAGCACCTTTGGCACCAATTACAGCCTCAAGTCTTTTTGAGTATAATGCTACAAGCTTGGCACACCTATTTTTGGGAAGTTTCTCCCATTCTTCTTTGCAGGACCTCTCAAGCTCCATCAGGTTGGATGGGTAGCATCAGTGCACAGCCATTTTCAGATCTCTCCAGAGATATTCAATCAGATTCAAGTCTGGGCTCTGTCTGGGCCACTTAAGGGCATTCACAGAGTTGTCCCGTAGCCACTCCTTTGTTATCTTGGCTGTGTGCTTGGTGTCGTTGTCCTGATGGAAGATGAACCTTCACCCTAGTCTGAGGTCCAGAGTGCTCAGGAGCAGGTTTTTATTAAGGATGTCTCTGTACATTGCTGCAGTCATCTTTCCCTCGATCCTGACTAGTCTCCCAGTTCCTGCCACTGAAAAACATCCCCACTGCTTGATGCTGCCACCACCATGCTTCACTGTAGGGATGGTATTGGTCAGGTGATGAGCGGTGCCTGCTTTCCTCCAGACGTGTTGCTTGCCATTCAGGGCAAAGAGTTCAATAATTGTTTAATCAGACCAGAGAATTTTGTTTCTCATGGTCTGAGAGTCCTTCAGGTGCCTTTGGCAAACTCCAGGCAGGCTGTCATGTGCCTTTTACTGAGGAGTGGCTTCTGTCTGGCCACTCTACCATACAGGCGTGATTGGTGGAGTGCTGCAGAGATGGTTGTTCTTCTTTAAGGTTCTCCTCTCTCCACAGAGAAACGCTGGAGCTCTGTCAGAGTGACCATCGGATTCTTGGTCACCTCCCTGACTAAGGCCCTTCTCCCCGATTGTTCAGTTCGGCCAGGCGGCCAGCTCTAGGAAGAGTCCTGGTGGTTCCAAACTTCTTCCATTTATGGATGATGGAGACCACTGTGCTCATTGGGACCTTCAATGCTGCAGAAGGTTTTCTGTACCCTTCCCCAGATCTGTGACTCGATACAATCCTGTCTCGGAGGTCTACAGACAATTCCATGGACTTCATGGCTTGGTTTGTGCTCTGACATGCACTGTTAACTGTGGGACCTTATATAGACAGGTGTGTGCCTTTCCAAATCATGTCCAATCAACTGAATTTACCACAGGTGGACTCCAATCAAGTTGTAGAAACATCAAGGATGAGCAGTGGAAACAGGATGCACCTGAGCTCAATTTTGAGTGTCATGGCAAAGGCTGTGAATACTTATGTACATGTGATTTTTTTTTTAATTTTTATATATATTTGCAAAGATTTCAAACAAACTTCTTTCATGTTGTCATTATGGGGTATTGTTTGTAGAATTTTTAGGAAAATAGTGAATTTAATCAATTTTGTAATAAGGCTTTAACATAACAAAACGTGGAAAAAGTGAAGAGCTGTGAATACATTCGGATGCACTGTATATGTGTGTGTGTGTGTGTGTGTATATATATATATATATATATATATATATATATATATATATATATATATATATACAGTGTATATATATAAAACTGAAAACAGATGAGCAAAATGTACCCTCATTTGGTATTTTTATACCTTGGTTAAGAGTTGAAAAAGTGCATAATGCAGGCTTTATCTTAACATATCTACTGGTAGGTTTGTTGTGTTACTACGGTACTTTCATTTTGCAGAATTAGCAAATCGAATTAAGACTGAAGTATACATTGATTTTCTGTGTTTCTGATTGGATCTTGGATATTATTTGCAGGGCTCGACAATAAAGATGGTCCATTTAACAACTAGGTAATGTTTTAAAATATAAACATTAATTCGACATCCTAATGGCGATAATGGCACTTAGCTCTGATGCATGACCAAAATTTCTTTATTAGCACAGTCTGCACGGGCTGTCCGCATGCGGCCCAGTTTTTCTAAGCACACAGACATTCCGCGTCTGTGCATATCTGCAGTGCATGTGCTTGCTGTTGACTGTATAAGGATTGGAAAGCAGTCGTAGCACGTGTGCGTGGAATACGTTTTTATTTACTCGTAGACAGAAAAGTATACTTTGGAAGGCTAAGCACTCGATCATGTGTAAGACTTCCGGGTTGACTTATTGCTCTCAGGAAGGAAAGTAGCCTTGATAAGTATCAGCCTTGTAACTGCCTAGCAACCATGTAACAAATCACATATCTCTGCACCGGAAAATCGTAGAGACTTTCGGGTTGACTTATTTCAGACAGGATGGAAAGTAGCCTTGATAAGTATCACCTTGGTAACTGCCTAGCAACCAGATGGGGTTACCCTAGCAATCAAGTAACAAATCACATATCTCTGCACCATGAAATCGTAGAATTCCAGGTTGACTTATTTCACTCAGGATGGAAAGTAGCCTTGATAAGTATCACCTTGGTAACTGCCTAGCAACCAGATGGGGTTACCCTAGCAACCATGGAACAACACCAATATCTCTGCACAAGAACATACTACCATCATTGGTATGGCCTCTTTCAACTTGGGACAGTTGGTTGGACATCGTGGTGAGAAAGTTTGCCACGGCAAGCACCACTCACATTTTCTTCAGGAAATGTATCTATCTAGTTATTCATGTGTAAGATTTAGCACATGAAATAATGTGTACCAGAGTCTTAAGTCATGTCTGACTGCCAGGTTTAGAAAAAAAAGCTGAAATATAAAATATTTTGAACACAGCCATATAATTTGTTAGATACATACATCAATAAATCCTATTGGTAGTATAAAAGTGATGCAGTCATATTCACTTATGCTTGTTCACTATTGTTCATTGTGTTTTTATTTGAGTTTGGCTTTGTCCTTGTTTTATTCCCCCCTTGAATGTGTTAAATGTCATAATAACAAATGCCTTACATGACTCCTGTATTTCTCCTATAAAATATGGAGTCAATTTTATTTCCCTAATTTTAATATTTGTCCTTTGAAATTAGTGACAACCATTTTGTGTTTTCATTTTAGAGCTGATGGGCGTGAAAGAGGAAAGTCAAGGACTGAATGAAGTGAAGGAGGAGAAACACAATCCGGATCAGACACTTTATAGTATAAAAACTGAACAAAACTCTTTTAGCGAGTCTCAGACTGAAAAGAATTGCCAAAAAAAAAAAATGAAAAGAACAAGAACCAAACATTCTTTCACCTGCCCTCAGTGTGGAAAGATCTTCTCAGTTAGAAGTCACCTTCAGAGTCACTTAAGAGTACACACTGGAGAGAAGCCTTTTACCTGTCCTCATTGTATGAAGAGTTTTGCAGAGAAATGCAACCTTATTAGTCATGTGAGAAGTCATACTGGAGAAAAGCCTTTCACCTGCCATCAGTGTGGAAAGAATTTCACACGTAACGCAAGTCTTAAAAAGCACATGATAATTCACACTGGAGAAAAGCCTTTCAAATGTCATCAGTGTGGGAAGAATTTCAGAGAGGCATGTAGTCTCAAAAATCATTTGTCTTTTCACTCTGAAGAAAAGTCAAATAGCGGTGATCAGTGTCGCACAACATTTTCTTCAAGATCAGTCTTAAGAACATGCCAGAAAATTCATGTAAATGAGAAGCCTTACTTATGTTCAATTTATGGAAAAAGTTTTTCACATGTACACAGTTTTAAAGACCATCAGAGAAATCACACTGGTGTGAAAGATCATGTGTGCTCTGAGTGTGGTATGGCCTTTCATAAAGCTTACGGCTTGGAACGCCACAAAAGAATTCATACTGGAGAAAAACCTTTCAAGTGTTCACATTGTGGAAAGAGTTTCACTATTTCTGGAAACCTGAAAAAACATGAAAAAGTGCATACTAGAGAGAGGACGTACCACTGCACTTCATGTGGGAAGAGTTTCATTAGGTCAGAAAACCTGAAAGCACACATGAGATTGCATACTGGAGAGAAGCCGTACCACTGCACTTTATGTGGAAAGAGTTTCATTAGGTCAGATAACCTGAAAGAACACGAGAGAGTGCATACTGGAGAGAGGCCGTACCACTGCACTTCATGTGGGAAGAGTTTCATTACGTCAGGGAACCTGAAACTACATGAGAGAGTGCATACTGGAGAGAGGCCATACCACTGCACTTCATGTGGGAAGAGTTTCATTACGTCAGGGAACCTGAAACTACATGAGCGAGTACATACTGGAGAGAGGCCGTACCACTGCACTTCATGTGGGAAGAGTTTCTTTACGTTAGAAAACCTGAAAGTACATGAGAGAGTGCATACTGGAGAGAGGCCTTACCACTGCACTTCATGTGAGAAGAGTTTCATTAGGTCAGGAGACCTGAAAGCACATGAGAGAGTGCACACTGGGGAGAAGCCGTACCACTGCACTTCATGTGGGAAGAGTTTCATTAGGTCAGATAACCTGAAAGTACATGAGAGAGTGCACACTGGAGAGAAGCCGTACCACTGCACTTCATGTGGGAAGAGTTTCATTACATCAGGAAACCTGAAAATACATGAGAGAGTGCATACTGGAAAGAAGCCATACCACTGTACTTCATGTGGGAAGAGTTTCAGCAACTCAAGCACTCTACTGACTCATAGGAAAAATCATAGACCAGGGTTGTCACAGTGAGCCAAGTTAATATTTATTTTCCTGGCAAATAGTACGAAATTCAGAACAAGAAAAAACAAAATTGAATTTCTCTCAATAGAACAATTACAATTAAAGAAGAAGTATATTTAATCTACAATAGTGCCACCGAATAGAATTGCAAAACAAAATGCTTTCAAAACAAGTTTCTGAATACGTCCATTCTTTGCTGTTAATAAAACAAAGAGATAGCAAGTGCTCTAAACAGAGAGCACTTGTGAAGAAAGAAAAGTTAAGTCTAGGTTGTAAAACCTTGGGAATGAGTTTTGTGAGGAACATCCTGCTGCAAAATAATATGTCTTGTAAGGACACACAATTCGTTCATAACAATGAGGAGGCCATGCTTCTAGTTGAGTGTACTTTAACACCAACTGGGCAAGTCTTACCCTGCGACTCATAAGCCAGGGTAATTGCATCGACAATCCAGTGAGAAGTCTTTTGTGCATCCTCTATAGCATATAAAGAGCTGATCAGACAGTCTGAACTGGCGGGTGCGCTCAACTTATGGGTGTAACGCCCACACAGGGCATAAAAAATGTAATAATTGTACCTCATCTGAATTAAATGGAGCAGGGAAGAAAGTCTGAAGGTGAACCGCCTGCGCTTTGAAGGGTGTCGTCAGGACCTTGGGTACATAACCCTTCCTGAGTTTGACAGTGGCTCTTGAAAGACTGGGGCCAAACTCGACATGAATTGTCCACTGATAATGTATGCATGTCACCTACCCGTTTTACTGAGGCCAGAGCCAGCAGTATTGCAGACTTAATGGAGAGCATGCGCAAATCAATAGAGTCTGTTGGAAACTCAGAATTGAAGACCAGGAGACTCGGAGTACGTCTTCAGCAGAATTATTTATTGAGAACAGGTGCTGTGTGGAACTGCAGTCATCAAGTCTAAAACAATGAGCTATACATTGACGTTTTAAAGATATATAGAGGACTGTCCTTTCATGAGAAGACAAAGCACTCAGTTGATGACTGTAAACAAAGTGTAAAAAGGAAGAAGTTGTAGGATCCCTCACCAGAACCTGAAGTTTCACCAACCCTTAATCCAATCAGCATAACTATGTCACTCAGGCTACTTCATTATCATAGAGATAAAAGAAGGTCCACACCTAAGCCATTCTTGATTGACTCACAAAAGGGTGAACAGGATCTGACAGAGACCTCCACTTAGCAACTCTGTTTAACAGTGTAATACAGCTGATGTTTGCTTCTCTAAACTACCAAGTCTGATACACGTATAATAAAAAAACGTATTCTTAATTGTATATTCCCACAAGTCCAAAGGCTCGAAGGGGGGCCCTGCGAGAGCTTTTAGGACTAAAGTTAAGTCCCATGTTGGGACTGTAGCCAGCCGAGGTGGGTTTAATTGTTTTGCTTCTTTAAGGAACTTTATGATTAAATCATGCTTGCCTATAGAGGTGCCGGTTTCACGTGTGTGATACGCAGATATAGTTGCCACATACACTTTGAGCATTGACAAGATGAGTCCTGAGTCTAATGGCTCTTCTAATTTCTTGTATGGGGGAGTTTTCTGGGTCCTTGCTGTGTGAGAGACACCAATCAGTGAACACCTTCCATTTTAGTGCATAGAGGCATCTTGTGCATGGTGCTCTGGCTTGTAAAATGGTGTTCATGACTGAATGCGTCAGTTCTGGCGGGTGTAGTTCGTTCGTTCAGGGGCCACACATTCAGGTTCCACATCTGGGAATGCCAGATTGTGCCTTGCACCTGAGAGAGGAGATCCCTCCTCAGTGGTATTTCCCATGGTGTGCTGTACAGCATCTCCATCATTTCCAGAAACCATGGCTTGTTGGGCCATTTCGGTGCAACTAATAGAACTGTTTCCTTGTCCTCTAGGACTTTGCCTATGACAGAGTGGATCAGGCATACCGGAGGAAATGCATATTTGCATTTCGCCGGCCATATATGTGCCATTGCGTCCCTTCCCAGCGGGGCTTGGGACTTTGAATAACATAGGGGACAGTGGGCATTCTCCGCTTTGCCAAATATTTCCCAAATCCTCAGTACAGTTTGAGGATGAAGTCGCCATTCGCCCTGCATCTCTCCTTAGCATGACAGTAGGCCTGTGCCATAATTCAGGCTGCCTGGGACATATGTCACTCTCAGGGAGAGATGATGCTCGCTCCATAGGATGAGGCGACACATCATTCTTGACACTAGCGGTGAATGAATTCCGCCTTGGCTGTTTATATATGCCACAACTGTTATGTTGACTGAGCAAACCAGGACATGACAGCTCACTATTTCTGACTGAAAGCCTTTAAGGCTTGAATTACAGCCAATAGCTCTAAGCGGTTGATGTGCCACGCCCTCCTCGCACCTGTCCAGGTGCCAAAAGTTGGGCATCCATCGCACACCGCCCCCAAACTTTGTTGCAAGCATCCGTGGTCACCACTTTCTGCCTGATAACTTGGGATTCGAGTACCAGAGGGCACAGTGGGTATTCTCCACTGAGGCAAAAAGATCCTCAATGCAGTTTGAGGGTGAAGTCTCCTGAATTCCACCTTGGCAGTTTATATATGTCACAAGTTTTTTCTGAGCGAACCAGGACATGACAGTTTAACATGTCTTACTGAAAAGCATTTAAAGCTAGAAATAAAGCTGGCTCATCCAGTTGGCTTTAGGCACTGGGTGAGAGCTTGCCCCAGCACGACACTTCACTGGTAAAATGCAGGAGCTGTCTTTGGTGCTAAAGGTGTCACTGCACGAGTGCACCGTATAAGGTTGCGTGCCAGGACTTGGATAGTTTGTTATGAATTGTCTGGGATGCTGCCGTTTGATGGCGTCCGGACTGCTGGAACCATTCATCAAGGCGAGACTGTTCAGGTTCTTCTGGGGGAGACCAGTCAGGGTGAAGCTCTCCCCATTGCCTGATGCAGCGAGAGACATGTCACGTCATCATCCCCAGCGTCAGATCCGCCAAACGAGATGAGGCCGCAAGCTCCTTCAGAGGGCCGGAGCTCATCTCAAACATAGCGTACTGGGAAACATGCGCTCCGTGGAGATTGAGGAGCTTGTGGGGCATATGCCGGGACGAAATCCACCTCAAATTCATCCACGAGGTCGACCTCATGGCTCCGCTGTGCCTCCTTGTGTGAACCCTCAAGTATCACAGTAGAGGCGGTTGGGAGGGTGAGACTCTGCATGGGAGCAGCCAGACAGGAAACACTCATGCATGTCTGATGGTGGGATATGTCTCTCGCACAAGGAACACTTAAGGAAGGACATCTTGAAAAAGACGCGAACACGTAAGTGACTCATAGATATTTTATATATATATAATTTATATTTATATCTCACAAAAACAATTGCTTTTTAAAAGAATACTGTACACCTACCTATGCGCTGCGGATAATCGGGATGCTGAGGTCCGATCACCAGCGAAGCGTCAATCTGTGAGGCGGAGATATGTTCTCCAGAGCACTGCAGGGGAGTGGAGAGTCTTTTCGCTGCCGTGAAGATTCCATCCGCTGACTCGTGTGTATTGGCAGCGAAGGGTAGAGGGCTTCGATATAAGAGAGGAGTGCTGTCTTGAAGGAAGAAATTCTGAGGAAATGGTTTCTGTGCACCTGTTTTTTTAGCGCCAAAGCAGGCGGGGCTCAAACTCCACAGCCAGTATTAGAATATTGGCGTTATTGTAGAGAGGTTTCAAATAGGTTGTGTATGAAGGCACTCCCCATATGCGTTAATACGCAATGTCAAGTGAACTGAGTCATAAGGGAACTTGGAATATGTCATAGACATCATGACATGAGGGTACCTGCACAGTTTTGGCACAGCACCTCCTATGAAGGCACTCCCCATATGCATTAATAAACGCAAGTGAGTGGTGGTGGCGTAATGGGCTAAAGCACTGCACTGCTAAGCAGAAGGTTGTTGGTTCGAGCCCCACAGCCAACGCCATTGTGTCCTTGAGCAAGACACTTAACTCCAGGTTGCTCCAGGGCAATTGTCCCTGTAATAAGGGCACTTTAAGTCACTTTGGATAATAGCGTCTGCCAAATGCATAAATGTAAATGTAATGTCAAGTGGACTGAGTCGGAACTCGGTACTATGGTGGCAGACAAAATACATTTATCATTTTGTTTTTCCTCTAGTTTCCCCACTGTAAGCTCGCGAAAGTCTGACGGCTCGTGAGAGTTGTTTTTGTTTTTTTGGGCATAATTGTAATACAGTAATAAAAATTGAGAGAACGAGTGTTTATAGTCTATTTTTTTTACGTGTCACCATTCATGCAAAACCTCATTGGTGTGATGATATTAATCCTATCACTGATATGAATGCCTGTAGTCCTCACTAGATTCAATTCATAAACAGTTAATTGCACAACAGGAAGATTGCAGCTCATCTCAAAGCTTGCAATAGATGAGTTCTACATCCTCCTGTCCTTTCGAGTTCGTTCTGCAAGGATGCTTGGCAAGACCTATCTTATTAAGAAAGCAGGTCCGTTCTCCACATTCTTTGAATTGAGATTCACCCATAATTATTTTATTAGTCTATTATATCTCTCCTATGTTGTTAGCTGTAAACCATGAATAACTGAAAAGACTTTCCGCTTAAATAATTAAGAGACTCGTTAAGTACTCTTTGATGTTAAACAGTTAACCAGACAAAACAGTTGTGTCCCAAACGACACACTATATGCTATCACAAATACAAAATATGCACTCAGACATGTAGTGTATGAATATTCTAAGTGTAGTATCGTCCCAATTGGAACACTTAACAATTTGTTTTTACTACACTGAAGCATTCAACGTTTACCAGTTGACAGATGTGATGTTTCAAGCACTCGCGATGTGTTGCCGCTAGCTTTAGCGCGTTAGCTAACCTCAAATTAACACTTGTATGTATATGTTAATGAGTGTTAGTGAGTGGTGGTGGCGTAGTGTGCTAAAGCACATAACTGTTAATCAGAAGGTCTCTGGTTTGATCCCCACGGCCACCACCATTGTGTCCTTGAGCAAGGCACTTAACTCCAGGTTGCTCCAGGGGAATTGTCCCTGTAATAAGTGCACTGTAAGTTGCTTTGGATAAAAGCGTCTGCTAAATGCATAAATGTAAATGTTGTATCTTACCTCTTAAGCCCAGAGCAACACAGTACCGGGTGCTTATCACAGAAATAAAAATATTTCAGTATTACTCAACAACCACATGCCTGATCTGCACAAAATATGTGTCTTTTTAAGCTTAGACTCTTATCTTTACAATGAATATAGCTGATCTGGCCAATTCTAAAAAAACTGCTTTTATATTTGCCAATAAATTAGAACTGTTACGTTAAAAAAAAAAAATGCAATAAAAATCAGATTTAAAAAAAATGGAAAAAAGATCACACAGCCATGTATATGTCTTGATTAGTTGAATATAACAAGCAAATGTTTCATTCATACAGTGAGTATTAGCATTAGTATTAGAGTATTACATCATATGGAAAATGAACTATCACAACTTAGGCCAGCGCAAATATGGTTTGCTTTAGCAACACTGTTCTCTGGGAGCGATTCAGAGAAACACAATGATTCACGTCATAGATGTGCTAAATTGCTCTCATTGGATCTTTAGAGAGTGTCAGATTTCATATTTGGACAAGTCATGTATCCCACGTGTGCGCCAGAGCCAAAGCGCATATACATAGTCTGTACAAGAGGGTACTCAACACACATTAGAGTGATGGAAAAATCAACCAAAGTGCACTGACATTTATCAAGTGGTAGTAGTTTAAGTATTTTATTTTTTATTTTTTGGTTATTCTGTTTTAATGTTACATAAAACATATTCATTATTGCTTGGAGAGCTTATTTGGACACTTTGATAAATAAAATTCCACCTTGGAAACCATGATTCAGTATGCTATATGTTTGGATTGCTTTGTCCTGCCAACATATTTTCTGGTGTGGTTGAGATGCTGATACAACCTTACATCTATTGAATGACCCAACCCATTAACATTCCGCATGGAGAAACATTTTACCTATAGTAAAGTGTGTCATATTGACATACAAAGTAAAATTGTATATCCAAGGCTAAATTAAGAAGACCACAAATCAACATCACTGATCCCATAATATCGTTAATTATCTACAGAATAGAATAAAGATGTGCTTCAACCTCGTGCATAACAGTCTCAACTGGTTTCCATGCACACTTACGAGATTTTCCGCAACACAATTGCTACAAGATTACTTCAGTCTGGTTCTTTTTTTTTTTTTTTACATAAACTGTACAATTGAGCTGCACATATAAGTTTTCAATGAAATATTCACCAGCTAATAACAACATTGAACCCATTAAATTAACAAATAAACTCAGCAATAAGTCAATAAAGGAAAATAAAATGATAATAAAAAAGAATAGGTCAAGCTGCAGTCCCTCCCAGATAGGGTGCAACACAGTGCCATTTAAACAGTCTGCATAACTGAGCCACAGCCGACGTGTTTGAGCTCATTATGTTAAAGAGCTTGACTTTTTTATTCTCCCTCTCTCTCCTGTGACTTTTAACTGTCTTGTCTAATGATAAAATAGCAAATATCAATAAAACTAATATCATACACCATCTGCATATTTACACATATCTCGTTAAAACAGATTTTATAAACCTCACACAACTTCAACAGATCCAGCATCCTGTGGAGCATTCATAAATCTTCCTATTCTGTCTTCATCTGTCCCCCATTGAAGGGGATCTAGAAAGGGTCCAGTGATGTCCTTCAGGTGGGCCAACACCAGTCTCTCAAATGATTGCATGACCACAGACATCAGAGAGACGTGTTTGTAGTCATTAAGTCCTGTGATTTTTGATTTTTTTGGACAGGAATGATGATTGAGCATTTGAAGCAGCATGGGACTTCACACTGCTCCAGTGATCTATTGAAGAGCTGTGTGAAGATGAGGGCCAGCTGGTTAGCACAGGATCTAAGATACACTGGTGAAATGCCATCTGGGCCCTGTGCTTTCCTTGTCTTTTGTTTTTCGGAAGACAAGGCACACCTCTTCTTCACAGATCTTAAGTGTGGTTTGAGTAGCAGGAGGGGGAGGAGGGGGTTGCAGGAGGTGTTGGTGTTTCTGTTAAGTGAAGGTCAGAATGTGGGTTGTGAGACTGGGCCTTTCAAATCTATAGTAGAAAACATTCATGTCATCAGCCAGTTTTTGGTCCTCTACAGTGTTGGGGGTAGAAGTCCTGTAGTTAGTAAGTTGTTTTAGGCCACTCCACACTGATGCAGGGTTGTTAGCTGAAAACTTGTTTTTCAGCATTTAGCTTCTTTTAGCCACTCTGATTTCCTTATCTAAGAAGCATCCTCTTTGGCCTGACAAAGGTGCCTGAGCTCTGCTGTAAACCATGGGTTTGTCATTGTTGAATGTTAAAAAAGTCTCAGTAGGAATGCATGTATCCTCACAGAAACTGATATATGATGTAACATTATATGTGAGGTCGTCCATATTGGTGTGTGCCGCCTCAAAAACACTTCAATCAGTGCAGTCAAAGCAGGCTTGTAGTTCCAGCTCTGCTTAATTGGTCCACCTTTTTACAGTTTTTACTATAGCCTTAGCAGATTTTAGTTTCTGTCTGTAGGTTGGAAGAAGATGAACCAGACAGTGATCAGATCCCAAAGCTGCTCTCTTTGTTGTTGTGTAGCAATGTGTAGAATGATATTTCTGTCTCTGGTTGGTCATGCAATGTGCTGTATGTATTTGGGCAGTTCATGTGTGAGCTTAGCTTTGTTAAAATCTCCAAAAATAATAATAACTGAGTCTGTGTATTGTTGTTCTGTGTCTGTGATCTGATCCGCCAGCTGTTGCAGTGCGGCACCCATGCACGCATTTGTTGGGATATAAACACTCACCAGAATAAACGAGGAAAACACCTGTGGCGAGTAGAAAGGCTTACAGTTAATAAATAGCACTTCCAAATTAGGACAGCACATCTTTAACATTGTTACATCTGTACACCAACTTTCATAGATGAAAAAGCATGTTCATCTGCCTCATTTTTTCCTCCGTTAAATCCGTGATGTGATCTGCTCTGAACAGCTGAAAGCCCGGCAGATTTAACCCGATGCCCGGAATGTCTTCAATTAGCCAGGTTTCTGTGAAGCACAAGGTAGCAGAGGTTGAAAAGTCCTTGTTTGTAAGAATGAGGAAATGTAGTTTGTCCATTTTGTTAAGAAGAGAGTGGAGATTCGCTAGATGAATACTCGGTAGCGCTGTTTGAAAGCCACGCTGATTCCCTCAACTGCGTCTCTTAAACCGCACAGCTGGGCCTCCGACTAAAATGTCTGTATAGTCAAAAACTGGGAAAAGATATTTTAACTTGTATATGCTGCCGAATGTTCAGCAGTTCATCCCTGGTAGAACTGTTTTGAAAAAGATTATTAAACACAGGACAAACAAACTAGATGGATTAGACTTCGTTTAAAAGGCACACCTACCTGCTGGCGATGTCAGTTGGAGGATGGAGACAAAGCCCATGCTATGTGGTTCTGTGCTAAGATTTAAGAATTCTGGGTAATAGTCCAGAATTTTATCTGTGAATCTCTAGATACTAAAATGTTATTCTGTCCTAGAATATGTACAGTTGAAGTCAGACATTTACATACACTTAGTTTGAAGTCATTAAAACAAAAACAAAATGTAACCACTCCACAGATTTAACATTAGCAAACTATAGTTGGTAAGTTGTTTAAGACATCTACTTTGTGCATGACACAAGTAATTTATCCAACAATTATTTACAGACAGATTGTTAATTGACTATATCACAATTCCAGTGGGTCTGAAGTTTACATGCACTAAGTTAACTGTGCCTTTAAGCAGATGGAAAATTCAAGAAAATGATGTCAACCCTTTAGACAATTAGCTTCTGATAGGAGGTGCACTGAATTGGAGGTACATCTGTGGATGTATTTTATTGCCTACATTCAAACTCATTGCCTCTTTGCTTGATATCATGGGAAAATAAAATATTTTTTCAAGACCTCAGAAAAACAATTGTGGACCTCCACAAGTCTGGTTCATCCTTGGGAGCAATTTCCAAACCTGAAGGTATCATGTTCATCTGTACAAACAATAGTACGCAATTATAAACATCATAGGACCATGCAGCCATCATACCGCTCAGGAAGGAGACACATTCTTTCTCCTAGAGATGAATGTAGTTTGGCGTGTAAAGTGCAAAATAAAACCCAGAACAACAGAAAGGGACTTTGTGAAGATGCTGGAGGAAACAGGTAGACAAGTATATATATCCACAGTAAAATGAGTCCTATATGAGTCCTATATCGACATAACCTGAAAGGCTGCTCAGCAAGGAAGACATCTACTTTGTGCATGACACAAGTAATTTATCCAACAATTATTTACAGACAGATTGTTAATTGACTATATCACAATTCGGCAAAATGGCTTAAGAACAACAGAGTCAAGGTTTTTGAGTGGCCATCACAAGGCCCGACCTCAATGCGATAGAAAATGTATGGGCAGAACTGAAAAAGTGTGTGCGAGCAAGTAAGCCTACAAACCTGACTCAGTAACACCAGTTCTGTCTGGAGGAATTGGCCAAAATTCCAGCAACTTATTGTAAGAAGCTGCCAAATGCTAACAAAGTGTATGTAATCTTCTGACCCACTGGGAATGTGATGAAAGTAATAAAAGCTGAAATAAATAATTATTAAAAAAAAATAAAAAATTAATTCTTAAAATAAAGTAGTGATCCTAACTGACCTAAGACAGGGAAAGTTTTCTATGATTAAATGTCAGCAATTGTGGAAAAACTGAGTTTAAATGTATTTGGCTAAGGTGTATGTAAACTTCTGACTTCAACTGTTTATTAGGTCATGGGGCGGTCATTTAATGTAGGTGATAAATATACAAAACGATAGGTCCAAACTGTTATACTGATTGGCAGACAAGTTATCCTTAGAGGATGGAAATCAATGGGCACTCCTTGATTTCAAGAATGGTTCACTGATTTGGGTAGGGTGGCAACATTCAGAAGGATGTCATATAAACAGATTAATGCATGTGGTAAGAAAAGGGACAAATACATGACCTTTCTGGAAGGCTCTCGGTGAGGGCTATGTGACGAGAAACATTTTTATTTTCGTGTTCACATGTATATTTTGGGACTATATATGTATATCAAGTTTGGACCACACGAATGTTTGGTCGGGGTTGGGGACTGGGTGGGGGATAGGGTATTAATAGGGGTTAAGGGGGATAATGGTTGACTCTGTTTATGTATATTTTGCTTTGTTCTGTGTTATGTTTGAGAATCAACCAGCAAAAATGTTAATCTGAAAAATTTTGTAATCCTCCCAGCACAACTTGTCTTTATTCCTCACCACATGTAAAACAAAGTCTCTGTCTGCCGACAGCAGGAATATTGGCAGAATGGATCTGGGTCTGTCACCCACCCAGTGAAGCCAACCGAGAGCTCTGGGAGCGTGCTCTATTTCCAGATGATGGCCGGCTGTGTCCAACAAATTTGGAATAAGCCCATCCAGGAATTTACCTTATCTTGACCTTCCTTTTCCTCTGGAATTCCAACGAAATGAACATTAATACAGTATGTCTGCTTCGATTTGCCATATCCTTTAATTTTTCCCACACCTGATCCATATCAGTTTTGGTGGCTATCAGTTTAGTCCGCAGCTCTTTTCCGACTGCTTCCAGAGACTCGATTCTCGATTCAAAATGCTTTTTAATGTCCCCACAGCCGACGATTTTGAATTCTTTAACATCCTAACACTCCCAGCAAAGTTTATATTGATCGACAGTATAACGGTAGCAAGGTGTAGCGGAGCTCACCACTAGGCTGCATCCACTCGCATAGCGTCATGTGACTAAATGTGGCTTCTTAATGTTTGTCGCTTCTGCAGCATCTGTCAATAAACTGGCATGATTTTGTAGGGATTCAGACCATCAGACTGTTATGGAGGGTTTTCCCATGGTATCAGCTACTAACGCAGCATTGAATTGAGCTCATGAACGGGAACATTAATAAAGTTTTGCACAAACTTTTCACTCAAATTTTAATGCTGACAATATTACTTGTTATGAAAAATACAACATTGTTGTGTGGATAATTAGATAAATGCATGAACCCTGTATTATAATGTATTTGCTCGTTCAATTATGCAATGTATTTACCCTGAATGATTAACTAATACTATGCTTACTATGTTTATTTTACTTCTACGTAACCTTACAAGTTTATTATGATGTTTTAAATACTAATAATTGAATACTTTTGAATGTCTGGAAGATAGTGTCAATGTATTTATTCATTTTGAGAATATTGATGGAACCCAATAAACTTGAATATGAGCATTGTATATGTGATATGCATCTGGCTTCAACATAGAGCTATTTATGTGTAATCTCTAAAAGATAAAAAGAGATCAAAGTTTTTACATCAAGCTAGAGGCAGTTTGAACTCCTTCCTTGTGAACGTGCATACCACAGCTGGCCAGAAGCAAACATTTTCAGTAAAAAACATTTTTTAAATATTTATCTATTTCTTACACCTAGCGTTTCACTTCGGAAGACATTATTGAATACAGTCATATGGATTACTTTTATAATGCCTTTATGCTTTTTGGAGATTCACTTGCATTGTATGGACCTGCAGAGCTTTTTCTAAAAAATCTTTATTTGTGTCATACGCATCTGGGATGGCATGCGAGAGAATAAATTATAAGACATTTTTCATTTTTGGGTGCACTGTCCCTTTAAGCCACGTTAAGCGTTTTCCACGACAAGCGGTTCTGAATGTCCCCTCCGAGATTCTGTTGTATGACGTCTTTCAAACATGGCGGCGCTCTGAGAGTTCTGATAAACATTCACTTTTAAGCGAATAAATGCACCAAAGTTTCCATATTATATTATGTTTAACACACGTTTGCAGAGACGTGAAAAACGGTAAACGATCTTCTCTGTTGATAATCATAAACCGTCAGAAACTTCTGGCATTGTTTTGTTTGTTCGAGCATCGGATTCATGTTTATAAATGTCACCAATATTCTCATCATCCTAAACGAAGACTTGTTTCAACACGAACAGGAATAACTCCAGGTGTTTCAACTGAGATCTGCGGGATAAAACATTGTAAAATGATGTTTATTAAAGAAGAGATTGAGGACATGAGTTATCCAGAATCATGCAGTTCAAATGTCATGAAAAATGAAGATACTGAGGAACAAAGAGGTTTGTGTCCATTCTTCATTATTTATTATTGTCTGTGCATGAAGATTAAAGTAATAAAACTTCAAGTAGTTCAACACATTTGGTTGCTGTATTTGAGTAACGACTTGAATTTTTTTTTTCAAAAGTTTAAATATTAAGCCATATATAATGATGACGGTTATATTGTAAAGTAAAACTCAAAATGACTTCTTTACACTTGCGGAGCCAATATCTGAAGTTAACTATCAGCTTTTGCACTTTTTATTGAAGAAAGAAAATAGGACTTACTTTGATCCAGTGGCGACCCGTTCATTTTAAATCTAGGCTTTCAGTGCGATTCATGGCATTAAGAAAACACTATTTCACAATTAACAAGACACACTATGGACATCATTCATTACATTGCAGCCAGATAAGATCACCAATTGACATTTCAAAAATGCGTCCATTCACGAAAGCCAAAACTTGAAAAGATGCTGAATGCTCAAGCCAGCCTAATAATACATTATTAAATAAAGAGTTGGATATGTCCCCTCTGTCATCTACTACCAGTGGTGGACAGTAACGAAGTAAATGTAATTCGTTACTGTACTTAAGTAGCTTTTTTGCGTATCTGTACTTTACTGAAGTATTTAAATTTGGGGAGACTTTTACTTTTTACTCCACTACATTTTCAAAGTCAGTCGTTCCTTTTTATTTATGAGTGGATAAAAACGTAATTGGTCAAATGAGCCACCAATCACAGTACAGCGCGCGCGCTTTGTTTTGAACTTGCCTTGACGGCATCTACTAAGCGCGAACCAGGGGTGCGTTTCCCAAAAGCATCGTTAGCCAACTATGGTTGCAAGTTCCGTCGTTATCATCATAGTTCAACGAGTCGGTGTTTCCCGAAACCATCGTTCCAACGAACATTCGCAAACAGCATCGCAGAGTTGTGTGGTTGGAACGACAGCTCTCGACCTGTGGTTAGAAGCAGAGTTTCTTGTTATTATAACATGTGGGCTTAATAAATTATTATCTTGAGCCAAGTAAGCAAGATGACATTCAGTACAATCAGTATCTTTTATTTAGAAGACATACAAATGTCCTTTATGTCTTTTAGTTTGTCAATAGATTTAAAGCACCATTTTTGAAGAGTGTGCATGTGTGAACGTGCTCTAGTGCGTAAGAACGAGCATATGATTGAATCTGGAAATAAAGCAAATAACTGAGAAAAATATGAGATAGTCCTCAGATGACATGTCCGTTAGCATTAATTCGATCGCAAACAGATTCATTAAAAGTAGTTTTTACTCCACCACATGTGTGACATCATTAACCAACGTGGTTGAACAACCAATTTGCGACAATACGGTTTCGGGAAACAGTCGTGACTAGCAAGTTGATTTCTTCAACAGTACATCGTACTACGGTAGTGGAGCAGCAAGTTACGTCGTTGTACGGGAAACGCACCCCAGAGCCGTTAAATATGAGAGTTGCGAACAAGAGGGTTGCGACAGTGATCTCGCCGCCACGCGGTCACGTGATTCGTGTAGCTCTCAATAGTTCCAAACAAATTGCGTTGCCAATGATTTTAAGCGGGGCAGAGAGCAGCAGCTATTATTGCAGCAATTATCGGTAAATATTGACGCATAATGTACATTGCTTATTATGTTGACACTAAAATTACTTGCATATAATAACATTTTTTTTTCTGGGGAGTAGCAGAAACACTGCATTAATACGTTTTTGTGTTTAATTTTGGAGGGAAATTGGCTGCTCCCATAACATAGTATATATATATATATATATATATATATATATATGTATGTGTGTCGTGCGTGTGTGTGTGTATATATGTGTGTGTGTGTGTGTGTGCGTGTGTGTGTATATGTGTGTGTATATGTGTGTGTGTGTATATATGTGTATGTGTATATATATATATATATATATATATATATATATATATATATATATATTTATTTAATGGCGTTGTGCAGGTTTATGTGAATGTATCATAACATTAGGATGTTAATAATTATGACCATAGACACTCGAGAAAAATATATACAGTAAATACTGTAAATGTATTATACCTTATGGGAACAGTCCCCTTCCCTCCAAAATTAAACACACAAAAAATGTATTCAATTCAAATATATATATATATATATATACATCTGACTAATTAATGTCATTTTATTAATAGATTGATGTGCCAAGAGTGACATTAGTCTTCATGTAGACTGAGTTAAGCAAGAGTCTTGTGACAAATTATAATAGGACATTATGGCCATAAAAAAATCATAGTAATTGGATACTTAAGTACATTTGAAGGCAAATACTTTTGTACTTTTACTCAAGTGAATGTTTAAAGGCAGCACTTCTACTTTTACTTGAGTAATATTTTACCTTGAGTATCTTTACTTTAACTCAAGTACATGGTATGTGTACTTCGTCCACCACTGTCTACTACACACACACACACACCAAAGTTCAAATTTTGGTTTTGGAGCAACCCTAACCTGGATATTATATTCTAATAATGTTTGTAATTTAAATGTCGCCTAATTCACACTTTAATAAATGAATCAAGCACACGATCATGCAGAATATCTCCGGTTTTGATCTTTCTCAATAATGACAGCTAGAATGACTGTCAGCTAGTAGAGGATGGGCATGGATACTCGTACGTGGCAGCAATGATCGATGGTGATCGTGCAAGATGTGACTTTTTACTTAATTCGAAATTCAGCGACAACTAAACACAAACCTGTCAAATTTGTACTTTTGAGATTGATTATGTTGTGGTTTTGAGGGGTCCATTGATTGTCAGAGATGTTCATATCAACCAAACTGATATTTGATGCTTCAATGCTATCGTTACGATAATCAAAAGAGTGTAATTAATTGTGTTTTCAACACCTGTCTCTGCAAAACGTTTGCTAAACACATTTTATTATCATTTAACGTAAGAACTTTGACTGGATGCCGACATGTTTGCGTGATCTAACACACACTTACACCTTGACAGAAATGAGAGTTGAAGATTAGGGCTGCAATTAACAATTATTTTGATAATCGATTAATCGAACGATTATTAGAACAATTATATGACTATTCAGTGATTATTACAGCAATTAATCATTAGCTCTTAACCAATTATTCAGCGTGTGTCCTGACTTAAAAGGTTGTATTAAACGTGCTTATTAACAATAAAGAGGACAAAATAATCTTTTAAAAAATACCTCTAAATGACATTCACTGAATTAAAGGAGAAATACTTTTTAATAAGTTTAATTCAGTAAAGAATTTCACTGCAAAATTCCTATTATCAAGTGTTTTTGTCTTGTTTTCCTTTGTCTAAAAATCCTTAAAACAAGATACATATACTTGAGAAGCAACATATATTAAGATATTTAGACTTGCTTTAAGAGAATGTATCGGAAATAAGTGTATTTTGTTTATAAGTGTATTTGTTTCACTTGGTTATACATCTGCAAGAGGAGTAAAAACATGTGCCCCTGTCAAACAGTCGGCTTTGACGTTCCTGAGCTTGGAGCAAATTCTCCTGTGTTATTTGACCCAAAGTGTGGAGTTTTGCTCTGAGATCAAGAACGTACTGAATTTAATTTTTACTGTTTGAAGGTCTCTCCTTCTAAGCTTCCTGTTTTGTGTCGAGCATGCCTTGCAGCCGACTCCCATAAAGCAGCTCGAATGGGGAAAACCCTGTGGAGGCTTGTGGGACCTCTTGCACTGCAAATAACAGGGGTTCGAGCCACTTATCCCAATTTCTAGCATCCTCATGTACAAACATATGAATCATATTTTTTAAGGTTTTATTAAATAGATACACTAACCCATCTGTTTGTGGGTGGTAAACACTGGTATGAATCGATTTAATTCCTAACAATTCATACAGTTTGCATAGTGTTCGTGAAATAAATGTAGTGCCTTAATCAGTGAGGATTTTTTTGGAATCCCCACTTGGGAGATAATTCTGAAGATGTGCGCAGGGGCACTACTTCCAGATATCGTGTTTAATAGTCCACCAGAACTAATACAAAGCGATGCCCACATGCTGTTCGTTCTAATGGCCTGAATAGGTAAATGGCAATTCTTTCGAAGGGGACCTCGATTAGCGGTAGAGGGTGCAATATCGCTTTTAGTGTGGCTGGTGGATTAAAAAAACTGGCATTCACAGCACGCTGCACACCACCTGTGAACGTCGCTGTGAATGCCAGGCCAGAAAAAATGGACCATTATGAATTTTTTTGTGACACAAATGGCTATCCATTGGATTATAGTGAGCTGCCTGGAAGACGGTTTCCCAACGGCTCTTCTGTACTAATAATTGGGTTGTATTTTCACGTCACTCGATACAAGCGATCTTTAATAATTGAAAATATGGGTATGTGAGTGCAACGTTAGGCTGGAGCTGTTGACCATAGATGAATCTCACTTGTTCAAATGCGTGTTTGAGGTACTCCTGCCTTGACTGCTCAAGAGGAAAATCCTCTTTAGGGAACCCCCAGAGGACCGGAATTCCCTCTCAAAGCAGACATAGATGCCCCTGGCACCGCCTCTCCAGCCATAGCATTGCACATCACACATGGAGACAATATTCAGGACCCATCCACACGTATTTTGCTTAAAAAATTCTTAAAATCAGGCCAGGTGAAAGAAGGAGCCTCTGGATCGTTGCCTCCCGGAAACGCTGTCATATAGTCTTCTGCCAGCTGGACGGCCTCTTCTAGTGACACCGGGCTGTTACCCAGTCTGCCATACCCAGAGGGGGTTGGGAGATGAACTGCTCCAGTGTTACAAGGTCGACAATGTACACGGCGCTGCGGGTTCCCTTAGCCAGCAGCCATTTAAAAGGCATCCCGGAGCTGTTGAGCAAAAGCAAACATGCGGCCATGCTTTCCAAACTTCTGGGTCCTGAAGTGCTGCCGGTTCTGCTCAGGACTACAGCCAACCCATAGCACGATGGCCTTCTTTAGGTCTCTGTAGTTGAGGAGGCAGGTGGCAGGAAGTTGCTGGGCTGCTAGCTGTGCTAGGAAGGTGGCAGGAAGTTGCTGGGCTGCTTGCTGCGCTTCCCCAGAATGCAGTGATACCAGGAGGGCCACCCCTGTTATACAGCTGTTACAGCCCAGGTGACGAGCCTTACCAATCTCCCTCTCCCGCAGGCAGATACAAGACAACGCCCCCATCCCCTTAGTGGTCTGCAACAGTAGTCTGATCTTTTTATTTGTAATTAAAAAAATGTACTCAATTTTATAACAAGAAAAGCAAAACACATAAATATATAAATACATTCAACATTTAAACCCCCCTCTCCAACCCGCAACCCTGCCTCCCCAAAAAGCAATACTGTGGTCACACAAGTAAATATATACACATACATATACACACATCCAAATACCGGCCCCATTTCCAGACAAACAAATCGAAATCACCCCATCTTCCCAATGACATCTCATAAGCCACTACCCTCCACATCTCCGTGCACCACTCCGGATATGGGGGCGCACCAGCTGATCTCCAACCCCTCAAATTAACCTGCCTTGTGATTATCACATGGGTCAGAACCCAGTTCTCTATATGGCCATCACCCACATCAATGACTGCCCTATCGACCCAGAACACAAAGTCTGGGGCAAAATGAAACCCGAGTGCCCACCACGTCGCACACAAAATTCTGCACCTTCGGATCGCGACACAACTCCAAAAACATGGGCCATGTCTCCATCCTCGGATTGACATCTCCAGCAGGTGGGTGTGCCTTTAAGACCAAGCCTATACAGTCTAGATGGGGTCCAATAATATCTATGCAAAATTTTGAATTGTATACGACGCACCCTTGCATCTCTAGATGCAGACTTAACATTTTTAAGAATCTTAGCCCACACTCCTTCCTCCAATGCAAAGTTGAAATCTTTCTCCCATACTCTCTTGAGAGAAGTTAAGGCTCCATCCCCCAGACTCTGAATTAAGAGGTAGTACACTGATGCTTCATGACCTTTTCCAAAAGCAGCAATCACCTCTCCCAAAGCATCTGCCTCCTTAGGGGTGTGTGTGCTTCCCAAAAATATTACAAAGCAGGTAGCGCAGTTGTAAATACTTATAAAACTGAGGTCTGGGGGTTCCAAAATGTTGGACCAAATTTTCAAATGATCTTAACACTCTATTTTCAAATAGGTCACCGGGTGTAGCAACCCCCCTAACAATCCACTCTGGTCAGCAGAAAGGGGACTTGCCAATACACAATCTTGGGTTCTGCCATATGCTCGAGGCAACATTTAAATAAGTGTCTGATTTAAACAATCTGGACACTTTAGACCATACCGAATGTAAATGGGAAATAACGAGGTGTAACTTAACTTTTCCGATAGTTTGATAGAGAGGCTTTGTAATGGTGAAATAGGGGCAAGAACTGCCTGTTCAATAACAAACCAGGGAGGGGCTCTCTCAGGTGGAAGTGACCAATGAGCCAAATGTCTAAGACTGAACACATGGTAATAAAACAAATCTTGGGTAGGCCTAGCCAACCTTTGTCTGTTTAACTTATTAAAATGCAATCTGGGACGTTTACCATTCCAAATGAAGGACTTTGCTATGCCATCAAATTGCTTGAAATAAGAGAGGGGGACATCAACAGGGAGAGATTGTAGCAGGTAGTTACATTTTTGAATACTATTCATTTTAATAACATTTACCTTCCCAATCATAAATAAATGTAATGAAGACCACCTACCCACATCACTCGAAAACCTTTTTATTAAAGGGTCAAAATTATCTCTAACTAGGTTAGGCATATTTGCAAATTTGGATCAGCCCAAATACTTAATGCCCTGTTTGGGCCACTGGAAGGCTGTTACTGGACAGAACGCTGTCAGAGCCAAAGCTTCAGATTTACAGTAGACCAATTGACTTTGTATCCTGAGAAATTGGAAAAGGAATTAATAATTCTGTGGAGGCAAGATATAGATCTAGTAGGTTCAGATACAAATAATAAAATCATCTGCGTAAAGCAGAAGCTTATGCGCCACACCACCCACAACAACCCCTAGAAAATCATCCTCCATTCTTATTGCGGCTGCTAAATGTTCAAACCAGAACAATAATGGGGAAAGAGGGCAACCCTGCCAAGTGGCCCTATTCAGAGTAAAATAATCTGAAATTAATCAATTTGTTTACTGCTGCTACAGGGTGTCTATAAAGTAACCTAATCCAACCAATAAATGTACTCCCGAACCCATACATTTCCAAAATCTTAAAAAGATAATCCCATTCTACCATATCAAACACCTTTTCGGCATCAAGTGAGACAGCAGCAACCGGAGACTGATCATTCACTACTGACCACATGATATTGATGAGACGCCTAATATTATCAGAAGAGCTATACCCTGAATAAACCTCACATGATCTATATGTATAAGATATGTTATAACTTAATCGATTAGCCAAAAATTGACAACATTTTTTACATCTAGTTGGATCAGGGAGATTGGACATTAACTTTTACACTTGCTTGAATCGTTGTCCTTTTATGTATCAGACTGATCTGAGTTTGTGTCATGGTTTGGGGAAGCTTTCCATTCTTTAATGATTCAGTATAAACTTCTAACTAAAGTGGATCCTGTTCTGTATCATAGGATCTAAAAATTCTGCGGCAAAACCATCTGGCCCCGGAGCCTTGCCTGTAGGTAAGGACTTAATTACCTTGTCAATCTCCTCCATGGTTATCTCAGAATCAAGATAATTGTTTTGCTTAGTCATCAATTTATGAAGTTCTAATGGTTCCACAAAGTTTCTAATATCTTCATCAGTAGATGAAGATGTGGAACTATAAAGATAAAGATAGAACTCTTTAAAGGCATTATTAATATCAATGGACAAGGTAAAAATTGAGGGAATGGTAGAAAAAAAACTTTTATATATCTCGCCAAAAGCTTCCCTGCTTTGTCCCCCGAATCAAAGTATGACTGTCTTGCCCTGAATAACCAAAACTCCACTCTCCGCAACAAAATAGTATTATATCTATATTTCAATCGGGTCAATTATCTAAGACAGGGGTTCTCAACCTTTTGCAAGCTGGGCCCCCAAAGCTGGTTCATTGCAGTTGGGGCCCCAGTGCCCCCCGCCCCATGCTTTATTGTTGTTATTATTATTATTATTATTATTATTATTATAATTGGCAGTAGCACCAGACTTCTAATGTGAGCTTGCAGGCATTATTATTATTATTATGAGTAGTAGTAGGCCTATCATCATTACTAGGCTATTGCTATATAATTATATGAGGTTACATGCTTTATTGTTGTTATTATTATTATTATCATCATCAGTAGGCCTATTATCATTACTAGGCTATTGGTATAATTGGGAATTGGCACCATACCTCTGATATAAATTTATGCTTTATTATTGTTATTATTACTAGGCCTAATAGTAGGCATCATCTGCATTTTTTACAGAAGCTTGCTGGTAGGTGATGTTAATGTGAGACCTGAGCCTGCTTTGCCTTGCAAAGATCCTCAATTCTTGGCTCAATGTTTGATAAACATAGCCTCAAATCATCCTCAATTTGTGCACGATTGCGGTATTTCGTTTTGAGTGCAGTCATTTTTGAGAATCCTGCCTCACACAAATATGTCGACTCGAAAGGAAGGAGAATCTTCAAGGCGACGTCACAGAGTTCAGGGTATTCCTGCATCAATGCTGCCAGAATGACGAAAGAGGGCAGGAGCTAAAGAGTTCCTTCAGTCTACTGTCACTCTTCAGCTCAATAAGCTGTGCCTGCATATCAATTGATAGCTCGTTTGCTGTGTACACAAACGGATCTCGAACCGCAAAACGGATCGCAAAAGAGCGATAATCCTCTTTAAAGTACGTCGCAAATTGTTTTCTCATTGCTGACAGGTGCTCAGATGCTGATTGAAATAGGGAGGAGAAATCGTGTGACGTGCCTGCATCAGTGATAAAGTCTGCAAGGCTGGGGAACATGTCTATGTAAATCGAGATTGATAAGACTAGCGAGAGCTGGCACAAGCGAACTTGGCAAGAGACTAGACTAGAGTGAATGGAAAGCTATGTCGTGAGTCAATTTAAATGCAGTGATTTATTTTTGTGTGAGAGTGAGTGAACATTTACATTTATACCCCGCTCTGTAAGCCAGGGCGGAACGGCGGCGCCATGCGCATGCGCTGATTCATTTGCAGCCTGGACGCGGAGGGGTGTGTGTCTCCTCTCTGCTCTGACTGCTGCGCGAGGCTACTGAGAGACTGACCGCCTGTGAGTGCTTTTGGACGGGAGAGGGGCTCAAGGCAGCACCCACTGTTCGTTGAGCACAGTAGGCCTAACTGCAGAGTGATTTGTGCTTTCGAGTCTCCAAACACCACAAAAGTCTCCAAAAACACCAGTAAAAGTAACTGGATTTGTCGCTTTTGACCAAAAAAAAAAGCCACAAGGAGAATGAATTGTTTGTGTTATAATCAGTGCTTGAAGTGGGGGAAAAGGTGGCGGCACTCTCTTTGCATTGGCAAATCATGACATTTTTACAGTGAAAAACAAAACTTGGAGATATTGCTGTTACAACAATGTATTGTTATTTATTTAGCATAGCACATCTCACAGCAATACTCAATTGTGTTTTGAATGATTCAGTGTTGTGAACGAATCGGTTGAGTCAAAGATTCAATGACCCATTCACAAACATCTGTCTCATTCTTGATGAATCGGCCGTTTGAACGAATCGTTTGAATGAACGACTCAATGACTCGCTTAATGAAACCGCTTATGCTTATCACCTGCATTTGCGCTCACTATCGACAAACCAATCAAATTTGTTCAAAATGTTTTTTTTAAATCAGTCCAAACACATTTTAATTTTTATTCAGGAGTTATGTATATACAAAACTATAACTTTTTATGACAGTAGTTTAGTGATAAAAAATGTGTGCCCAAAAAATTTTTTTTTCCAGTTTTTTTCCCTTCCATCGTAGCCTACTCGCGCCCCCCGGTTGAGAACCACTGCTCTAAGACCATCAGACGACATATGCCGCTTCAGCTCTCCCTCTGCACTTTTAATATTCCCTTCCAACTCCATGAGTTCTCGTGCTTTGGATTGTTTGGTAAATTATGCATACTGTATGATCTGACCCCTAAGAACCGCCTTAAGTTCCTCCCAAGCCACGTCTACTGAGGATACTGAGGACCAGTTGGCCTCCAAATAAACATTGATTTCAGCCTTTAGCATTTGTTGGAAATCAGGAGTTTGCAAAAGGGATACATTAAGGCGCCAACAATATGCTTTATTTTTTCCGTATATGGCCACACCTCTAAACTCACCAGGGCATGATCTGAGACTAAAATGTTTCCAATTGAACAATCAGCAACAATTGAAATGAGGGATTTGGATATCAATAAAAAAAAATCTATTCTAGAATAAATCTTATGGACTGATGAATAAAATGTATAGTCCCTACCAGATGGGTTCAAAAGTCTCCAAATATATGTAAGACCAAGATTTTTACACATCCTGTGATGTGTCAATGTTGCTTCCCTATGATCAAGGACTGAGTCCATCAAAACATTTAAGTCTCCTCCCAATATTATATCATGCTGGGTGCCAGCAGCTTGCAACCTCCCTTCAAGATCTATAAAAAAGCCCTGATCATCAGCATTAGGTGCATAAATATTAGCCAAAATAAGACTTTGCCCCTGAATTTCTACCAAAACAATAATTACTCTCCCTAATTTATCTTGAAACTGTTTGAGACATTTAAATTGTAGACGGTGTAGATTCCTCTAAATTCAAAGAGTCCATGTACGCCTACGAGAGCCCCCGCAACAACTTTGCCATCAAATTGCACGATTCTGCCTCACAAATTTGTAAGGCAAAATTACATAACGTAAATGTTTTGTAAAATAAACCCAAATAATGTGTAGACTCCTTCACAGAACTGTCTCAAGAAAACAAATTCCAGCCAATATAAAGCCATTCATTTTCCTCAGACAGACAAACGAATGATCAGTGAGCCGGCTGTTATGAGTGCAGCAGATGACGTCATCATTCCAATGTCATGCGGAAATACTCCACAAATCATACTCCAGCCAACAGGAGGCATAAGCGCAAGGAATGAACAGAGTCATCTACGACTGTCCTGAAGCAGAATTATTCAACAAAAGAAGCGCCAGGCGCTAGGCTGAACAGCACAAAAGGAAACAAAACCGCATCCCGGTCCCTCGGATGGTCAAGAATTTATACACTCGGAGGCAGCATAAAAGTATATATCATGACTTTTACAGTCTGTCAACTTTATAAAGACATCCTTTGTGTGGGCATTTAGATATTTTGCGGTCATCTGTACTATGTCTTTTTCGGATGATCTCAAAAGTGTGGCCAGGATTGATCGCTGTCTGACTCTCTCCGCAGATCTCCTAGCGGGGACTCTGTGAGCTCACTCAATTTCGAACTTATGGCCTGTTATGTTGAGCAGACTCGGGAATAGCTTGTCCAGAAATGTAACCAAATCTCTGCCTTCCTCATGCTCAGGAATTTCAATAATTTATTCCAAATTATTCCTTCGGCTTCGATTTTCCAAATCTTCCAATTAAACTTTTCTTTTTTCAAGTCTATATTGGTCGCGGGTGGATTAGTAGATAATTCCCTTTCCGATGACTCCAGATAATCAAATTAGTCTCTCAGCATCTGCCACTCTTGAGAATTTATTTTCCATCGCTATAATCGATCGACGTATTACAGCGAGATCCTCCAAATCAGTAACTACCTTCGTCAGTATCACAACATATTAGACACTTGACGCTGGATTTCTTCTCCCGCTGCGCCACCCAAATCGAGTCCCAGCATTCTAGCTGTCAGTTTGTCCAGATACTCAGGTGACATTTCACCTCACACTTCCTGTAGCACTTGCTATAGATATGGTTGTGGTCGGGCACTTCTCACACACCTTACAGTCTAGCTGTTCCCACAAAAGCTCAATGGGGTTAAGATCCATAACACTCTTTTCCAATTATCTGTTGTCCAATGTCTGTGTTTCTTTGCCCACACTAACCTTTTCTTTTTGTTTTTAAGTTTCAAAAGTGGCTTTTTTTTGTAATTCTTTTTGAGTCTTCTCTTTACTGTTGTACATGAAACTGGTGTTGAGCGGGTAGTATTCAATGAAGCTGTCAGCTGAGGACATGTGAGGCATCTGTTTCTCAAACTAGAGACTCTGATGTACTTATCCTCTTGTTTAGTTGTACATCTGGTCTTCCACATCTCTTTCTGTCCTTGTTAGAGCCAGTTGTCCTTTCTCTTTGAAATGAAAATATGAAATCCTCCGTTTTTTTTGGCAATTTCAAGCATTGTAAAGGTTTAATTCCTCAAAACAATGATTGACTGCTGCATTTCTAGAGAAAGCTGTTTCTTTTTTGCCATTTTCACCTAATATTGCCAGAAATGACCAAAAATGACCTTAATACATGCCAGTCTATTGCATACTGTGGCAACTCAGAAACAAACACAAAGACAATGTTGAGCTTCATTTAATGAACCAAATAGCTTTCAGCATTGTTTGGTATATTGGCAAGTGATTTTCTTGTACCAATTTAGCTATTTAAGGTGATTACTCAAGAATAAGGTGTTGGAGGCATGGTTGCTGGAAATGGGGCCTGTATATATTTGATCAAAAATGACTTTTTTCAAATAGTGATGGTGCTGTTTTTTTTTTTTTTTTTTTACACCAGTAATGTCCTGACTATACTTTGATCAGTTGTTTTGGCAGGACAATTGCAGAAATTATACAAAATTGGAAGCTACCGAAACAAAAAGCAGAGATCTGTTGAATTTGCTTAAACTCTTCCGATCGCAAATTCTTGGAGGGACTTATTGACACTTGAGATTTATTTACTTAATTTCAATATTTGTCTTGTTTTTGTTTTTTTTCATTTTAGATCTGATGGATGTAAAAGAGGAAAATCAAGAACTGAATGAAGTGAAGGAGGAGAAACACCATCTGGATCAGACACTTCATTGTTTAAAATCGGAACAAAATCCTTTTAGTGACTCACAGACTGAACATTTCTCAAAAAAGAGAACTAAAAGAATAAGAGTAAAACATTCTTTCACCTGCCATCTGTGTGGAAAGACTTTTAAACGAAAAGAAACACTTACTAATCACATGAGAAGTCACACTGGAGAAAAGCGTTTCAAATGGCGTCATTGTGGGAATACTTTCACACGTAAAGGAAATCTTAGTAAACACATGAGAATTCACACTGGAGAGAAGCCTTTCACCTGCCATCAGTGTGGAAAGAGTTTCAAATGTAAAGAAAATCTTACTAATCACATGAGAATTCACACTGGAGAGAAGCCTTTCACCTGCCATCAGTGTGGAAAGAGTTTCATACAGAAAAGTAACCTTCAGAGTCACATAAGAACTCACACTGGAGAGAAGCCTTTCTCTTGCCATCAGTGTGGGAATACATTTACTCGTAAAGGAAGTCTTGATAAGCACATGAGAATTCAAACTGGAGAGAAGCCTTTCAAATGTCTTCAGTGTGGGAAGAGTTTCATACAGACATGTAAGCTCAAGAAACATCTGTCTGTGCACTCTGGAGTAAAGTCATATAGCTGTGATCAGTGCGGCAAAACATTTTCTTCAGCATCAGTCTTGAGAACAAACTGGACCATTCATCCAAATGGGAAGCCTTACTTGTGTTCACTTTGTGGGAAAAGGTTTTCATCGGTGCAGTGTTTAAAAGTCCACCAGAGAAGACATGCCAGTGTGACAGATCATGTGTGCTCTGAGTGTGGTAAAGCCTTTTACAGAGCTTGTGAATTGGAACGTCACAAAAAAATCCATACTGGGGATAAACCTTACAAGTGTTCACAATGTGAAAAGAGTTTCACTAGTTCAGGAAACCTGACAAAACATGAGATGGTGCATACTGGAGAGAGGCCGTACCACTGCAAATCATGTGGGAAGAGTTTCACTACATCAGGAAACCTGAAATTACATGAGCGTGTACATACTGGAGAGAAACCATACCACTGCACTTCATGTGGGAAGAGTTTCAGCCAATCAAGTAATCTACTGACTCATAGAAAAAATCATTGCCCTGGGTTGTCACCATGAGAAAAGTTTTTGCATGAGGATGCGCATGCAAAATGTTTAGAAATTTAGATGAAATTTCTCTCAAAACAATAACAATTATAGCTTCAATAAGATATTATGGGGCCAAGCACACCAATGGTATGTAAGGAAGGATGAACTGCCATTACTGATTATGGTTTTTAACTTTTGACCAATAAGTGGCACTGTCACCAAATTTACATGGTGCAGTCATGTTGTGGTGACAATGACACACATAGTTTGGTGTCAGGCGTTGCCGAGATAAAGCCTCAGATCATTTTTGGCATCTTGCCATCTCTGCAAATTGTATGTGAATCAGATGGACAGCCTGGGAGGAGTTTGAAAAAGTAGGTATTCAGTTACATTAAAAATGGCATTTTTGGCAAAATATTTGACCGTGGCAAATTGGGAGTCATCGTGCACAACATGACCCAAGGAAGCATTAATTAACATCTCATTAAATCTTTTAACCACAAGGTGGTGCTGAACTTAAACTTTGTAGGTATCCTCAGGACATGGTGCTGATGATGCATATCAAGTTTCGTAACGATATGCCAATGCGACTGTAAAATATAGCTTTTTGCGACAAAATTCAAAATGGTCGACACCCAATATGGCGACATATGAAAATTTGGTATCATCGGAATCTGTATCCTCCCACTGAATCTAATGAGATCTTATGATTTTAGGCCAAAGTATTTAGCTGTTATATGCAAAATAGCTATTTTTCTTTTTTCTTGGCCAGTAGGAGGTGCTGTGCCAAAACTGTGCAGGTACTCTCAAGTCATGATGTCGATGACATATTCCAAGTTCCCTTTTGACTCAGTTAACTTGACATTGCGTATTAACGCATATGGGGAGTGCCTTCATACTCAAACTATTTGAAGCCTCTCTATAATAACGCCAATATTTAAATATTGGCTATGTTGTTTGAGCCCAGCCTGTTTTGGCGCGAAACTGACTGCTATAAAAACAGGTGCACAGACATCATTTCCTCAGAATTTCTTCCTTCAAGACAGTGATCATCTCTTGTCTCGAAACCCTCTACCTTTAGCCGTCAACACACACGAGCCAGCAGACGGAATCTTCACGGCAGCGAGAAGACTCTCCGGTCCCCTGCAGTGTTCCGGCGAACATCTCTCCGCCTTGCCTCTTGATGCTTCGCTGGTGAACGGACCTCAGCATTCTGATTCTCCGCAGCAAGTTGGCAGGTGTAGAGTGTCCTTTTAAAAAATATATATTTTTGTGAGTCAGAGTCAGCTGTCATGGAGACAGACTGTCCTCACTGTGAGGACATAAGTCTCAAGTTGCTTCGCTCACGAATCGTCCTCGTTCTGAGGAACGATTTAGCCTCTCGCGCCCTCCCACCCGCCTGTTCTGTGATACCCGAGGGTTCACACGAGGAGAAATGGCGGGGCTGAGAGGTCGAGCAGGATGAATTTAAGGTGGATTTCATGCCGGCACATGCCCCATGAGCCCCTCAATCTCCCCGAAGTGTACCCAGTACAGTGTACCCAGTACACTATGTGCGAGACAAGCTCTGGCCCTCTGAAGGTGCGTGCGGCTTCGTCTCGCTTGGTTGTTCTGATGCTGGGGATGATGATGATGTCATGTCTCTCGCCGCATCAGGCGAATGGTCAGTGGATGATGCTACCGCCCCTCCCGCCAGCGAGGGTGAGGACCGTGTAAGCGCCACCGACAGGGAGATGCTTCGCATCCTTACAAGGGTGGTCAAAGAACTCAACCTCGATTGGTCTCCCACAGAGGAACCCGGGCATTCTCACCTTGACGAGTGGTTCTTGCAGTCCGGATGCCTTCAAGGGACTGCGTCCCGCAGATCTACCCTGTTTTTCCCCAAAGTGCACAGCGAACTTTCTAAGTCCTGGCACGCGCCCTTCTCATCGCGCACGCGCAGTGACACCGTTCTCACGAACGTGAACCACGGGGAAAAGAATGGCTATACCCAACTACCCTCTGAGGGGGAGGCGGTAGTGGCACATCTCTGTTCTATGAGTTACAGGGCGTGGAAATCAAGCCCTGTACATCCTTCTAAGCCGTGTAGACGGACGTCCACACTGGCAGGAAAAGCCTACTCGACAGCAGGACAAGCTGGATCAGCACTCCACACAATGGCAGTGCTACAGGTATTCCAAGCAAAGCTCCTCAGACAAATGGACGAGCAAGGCTTTGATCCAGAGACTTTCAAAGAGCTACGGGCAGCTACAGACCTAGCGCTGCGTGCCACGAAAGTCATGGCGCAGGCCATCCGCAAGTCCTTGGGCAACCTGGTCGTCCTGGAGTGGCATTTATGGCTGACCCTCACGGAGATGAGTGACAGAGAAAATACCTCTCTGTTGATTGCTCCAGTGTCTCTAGCCGGCCTCTTTGGCGGTGCAGTGAGTAAGTTTGCTGAGTGTCTTGTGACTGCTGCTGAGTCACAACTCAGCAGCAGTCACAAGACGCTTTATTCCCAAATGGAGCATAACGCAGACGGCTCACCTGCCCGGCTCCGGACGGGCGCATCACTTTGAAGCAGAAAATGGAGCCTGTGGTTCCCTCCGGTGCTCACAATGTTTTGAAAAATTTTGTTTCTGTGTTCTATGCAATAAAAAATGTTTTTCAAAATGCAATAAATAATACAGCACTTGTTGAAAATGCACAAGATGCTCATACATTCTCAAATAAGAGCCCTTTTCCTCTTCAAAGCACACACATTATGTGCAAACGCTTCCCTATGATGAGCGGTGCATTATATCATAAGGTGAGCAAACCAAATTGCCACGTCCCATTACGCGGACGCATGGCGAGCCCTAACAGGCATTTCAGAATGGGTGCAAACATGGTTATACGATCCAATTTGCACACCGACCACCCCATTTTCATGCCGTTCTGTCTTCCACGGTTTCATCCGAAGGCGCGCCCCTGTTACGAGCCGAAATGCACAACCTCATTGTGAAAAACATGATAGAGATTGTGCTAAATTGTCAAGCACAAAAAGGGTTTTACTGGCATTCATTTCTTGTCCCAAAGAAAAATGGCAGACTTCGACCAATCCTGGACCGAGCGGGCGCGTGCACCTCACGAGCGTGTGCATTCAGGCCATTCTACAGTGTCTGTCTCATTTAAACTGGGGACAACACTTCCACTGAAGCTGTTTCAGAAAGCATTGGGACTTATGGCGGCGACATCAGCCGTCATCCCATTAGGTCTCTTACACATGAGACCTCTTCAGTGCTGGCTGAAGCGCCATGTGCTACAACATGCTTGGTGCCAAGGTCGCATCACTATATCCCACCGCTGTATATCTCCATAGCATGGACAGCTCCTGCATTTTACCAGCGAGATGTCACGCTGGGGCAAATTATCAGGTGGAAAGTGGTGACTACGGATGCTTCCAACATAGGTTGGAGGTCAGTGTGCGATGGGCGCCTGACTTTCGGCACCTGGACAGGTCTGAGGAGGGTGTGGCATATCAACCGCCTAGAGCTATTGGCTGTAATTCTAGCCTTGAAGGATTTTCAGTCAGAAATAGTGAACTGTCATGTCCTAGTTCGCTCAGACAACATGACTGTGTTGTGGCATATATAAACCGCCATGGTGGAATTCATTCACCACCACTGTTGAGACTGACGCAGCACCTCCTCCTATGGAGCGAGTGTCATGTCCTCTCCCTGAGAGCGACATATGTCCCAGGCTGCCTGAATTATGGTGCGGACCTACTGTCATGCCAAGGGGTGATTCCGGGCGATTGGAGACTCATACGGTGTTGAGGATTTGGGAAATATTCAGCAAAGCAGAAATTGATCTATTTGCCTCAGTGGAGAATACCCACTGGCCCCTTTGGTATTCGAAGTCCCAAGCCCTGTTGGGAATGGATGCAATGGCACACAAATGGCCAGCGAAACGTGAATATGCATATCCTCTGATATACCTGATCCACTCCATCATATACAAAGTCAGAGAGGACAAGGAAACTGTGCTATTAGTTGCACCAAAATGGCCCAACCAGCCATGGTTTCCAGAAATGGAGATGCTATGCAGCTCACCATGGGAAATACCACAATTGGCACAATCTGGCATCCCCAACCCCAGCTGTAGAACCTGCATGTATGGCCCCTGAACGGGGGGCTCTACACACACCAGAGTTACAGACCCCAAATTTGCTATGGTTGATATAGACTCTCCCCTATATCAGTGTGTCTTTCACAACTTTCCTTTGAAATACATTCTAAATTATATGTAGTAATGAATGAGCTGTCATTCTATGTAAGGGTTTGAAGGACGTTTGTACCTTTTCCACAAACTATAAAGAAGTCAATGTATTGTTTAGAAAACTATTGCTCTTGATGCTGTGAAATGCAACACATTTTGTATGAATTATTTTCTTCTATATAAAATCTTCTGTTTAACCTTTCCTTGGTGCTGACAATCAAGTTCCACTGCAGACCTCACCGGGTCAAATTGACCCACCTTTATGTATTGCAACTCAACTTTTTACCAGAGGAGGTGTTAATCAATGGGTCAGAGCCACAGAATGTATGAATGAATGCATGTATGTGTATGGAGAGCATGTAAGGGTAAAGAGAGGGAGGTAATCAATGGAGCACAGCAGCAGAATGTGTGCTTGTGTATGTGTCTGTGTGCGTGTGTGTGTTAGCGTGCTCGTGGGAGGGGGATTGTGTGTGCATATATGTGGGGAGAGGGTGTGTACATGCAATTTGAGTGTACTTATAAATAACATTTGGAACTGGACTGCTGTCTTTTTATTAACCGGGTCAAAATAACCCAGAGGGACTACAAAGGGTTCAGATCAAAATCTAAATATGACCTAAAATATATATATATATATATATATATATATATATATATATATATATATATATACATATATACATTTATTTTTAAGGGGGGGGGGGGGGGTAACTACACTGTTACAGGATGATCTTTTTAAGATTTTGGAAATATATGGGTTCGGTAATGCTTTTATTGGATGGATTAAGTTACTTTATAGATACCCGGTAGCGGAGGTACAAACAAATTGATTAATTTCAGATTATTTTACTCCGGATAGGGGCACCCAGCAGGGTTGCCCTCTTTCCCCATTATTGTTCTGTCTTGCCCTAGGACCAATAGCTGCCTTAAGTCCTTACAGACACAGCATGTACCCAAGGTCTGGAAGGATGCTGTGGTAGTTCCCATCCCCAAAACCAGTTGCCCCAAAACCTGTAATGATTTTAGACCGATTGCTCTCACGTTGATTTTAATGAAATTTTAGAAAAATTAGTAAGGTCAGAAATCCTACTGAAAACTGAGCAAACACTTGATCCCATGCAGTTTGCTTATAGGCCACATAGAGGAGTAGAAGATGCCACAGTTACCTTGCTTAATTTACTTGTTAAACATTTGGAAGGAATTGGGTCTCACGCTAGACTTTTGTTTGTTGATTTCTCGTCTGCTTTTAATACAATCCAACCACATATTTTAATCAGTACATTAGTAGATCAATTCAACTTGAGTAACAATCTTGTGGGTTGGGTTCTCGACTTTATAACTGACAGGACACAAAGAGTTAGGGTAAATGGAACACTGTCAGACCAAGTCTCCTCCTCAACTGGATCACCTCAAGGATGTGTGCTTTCACCCCTATTGTTTATCCTCTACACAAATATGTGTCAGAGTAGGTATGAAAATAGGACTATTTTAAAATATGCAGATGATTCTGTTATTGTTAGTAGGCTTCAGGGCAATGAGACCTGTCACGGCCCGGTCATTGATGACTTTGTCACGTGGTGTGAGGAGTCCTACCTTCAATTAAACATATCTAAGACAAAAGATATGATTATTGATTTTAGAAGAAATGCCCATATGCATGAAGTCACATCCATCAAAGGTCAGACTGTGGAATATACCCAATCCTACAAATACCTTGGGACAATTATTGACTCAAAAATGAACTTTGAAGCAAATTGTGAAGCTGTGTGCAAAAAGGGGCACCAGCGGTTGTTTTGTTTGAGGAAACTGTCTGATTTTAACATTGACAAAACCATGATGGTCTTATTTTATCGTGCTTTTATTGAATCAATTTTATCTTTTTCTCTGGTGTCATGGTTTGGAAATCTATCCTTAAAGAATAGAAACTCCCTAAATCAAATTGTTAAATGGTCTAGTAAGCTGATTGGTGTGTCACAGTTTAGTCCAGTGTCCCTGTACACTAGACAGTTACAGCGGATAACTGGCTCAATTTTAAATGATGATGCCCATCCTCTGCACTGGGAATTTCAGCTTCTTCCCTCCAGACGAAGGTATATAGTCCCAAAGTGCAGAACAAAGCGGTATAAAAATAGCTTTGTTCCAGGAGCCATCAATCAGAGGAACAAAATGCACAGATGACACAGAAGCTATGTTTATTTATTTTTATGTATTTTATCTATTTTATTTTTATTGTTGTCAAATGTGTATTGTCTGTGTTTGTCGTAAAAATTGTGTGGATAACTCTGACTCTGACACTGCAAAACAAATCTACCTACGGGTACAAATAAAAGGAACCTGAACCTGAATGCCTTGCCTCCACAGAAATATTCATTCTTTTTCTAAGTTCTCAGGATACAGAGTCAGTTGGTCTAAATCCGAAGCTTTGGCTCAGACAGCGTACAGCCCAGTACTGCCAGCCGGGTAAATCTGAAAATGATAAAAGAACACCATTCTATTCTATGAACCAAAGAATGTTTTAGACAATTTTTGTTAAACGACAACACAACATACCTTCACTTTTTTTTTTTTTTAAATAAAATAATTCAATAAATTAGTATTGCCTTTTGAGGGATTCATTTTCTGTTTGAATATGTTTACACTGGCTGCCAAAATGTGGAATAATGTAGGGGCCTACAGTTTTTGCTGTTTCTGAAGGAAATTGGTACTTTAATTCACCAAAGTGCCATTCAACTGATCAAAAAGTATATTCAGGTCATCACTGATGTAAAACATAAAATAGTAAACAGCACCATCACTATTTGAAAAAAGTCATTTTCAAGAAAATCACTTGCCATTATATCAAACAGCTGAAAGATCTTTGGTTCATTAAATCAGCTTAACATTGTCTTTGTGCTTGAGTTGCCACAGTATGCAATAGACCGTCATGTCTTAAGCTCCATATTAGGTAAAAAAGGGCAAAAAATAAACAGCTTTCTGAGGAATGAAGGCTCAATGCTTGAAATTGCCAAAAAATGTAAGATTTCATACAAATGTTGTACACTACAGTCTTCAAAGAGAAAGGGCAACTGTCTCAAACAAGGACAGAAAGAGACTAAACAAGAGGATAAGTACATCAGAGTCTCTAGTTTGAGAAATAGATGCCTCACATGTCCTCCGCTGACAGCTTCATTGAATTCTACCCGCTCAACACCAGTTTCATGTACAACAGTAAAGAGAAGACTCGGGTGCAGGACTTATGGGAAGGAAAAGCCACTTTTGAAACAGAAAATCAAAAAGAAAATGTTAGAGTGGGCAAAGAAACACAGTCATTGGACAACAGATAATTGGAAAAGAGTATTATGGATCTTCACTCCATTGAGCTTTTGTGGGAACAGCTAGACTGTAAGGTGTGTGAGAAGTGCCCGACAAGACGGTCACATCTATGGCAAGTGCTACAGGAAGTGTGGGGTGAAATGTCACCTGAATATCTGGACAAACTGACAGCTAGAATGCCAAGGATCTGCAAAGCTGTCATTGCTGCACATGGAGGATTTATTTTATGAGAATACTTTGTTTAATTTACATTGTGATCAGTTGAATGACAACTTCGGTGAATAAAATTTCTTTCCATCAGAACAACTGGCCACCAGTGTTTTTAGTTTCTCATTATCTGTGCATTATTAGTTGCAGCGAGATAAATAATTACTTTCACGCAACTATTTTGAGAGCACATTTTCTCAATTTCTTAGCATTTAATTTACTATTATTTTCATGTTAAATAAATAAAATTACTGGTAAAAGAAATAATTTATTATGGCATGTATTATTATTCGACTATCTATTTTAATGTGACCATGTACTCTTCTAACTTACATGAAAAAAGCATCTGGCCGGGATTAAAAGATTGCCTCTAAATGTCCGGGACTTGGCATTGTTTGAATTTTTAAGTGCTCTCTAAAACTAGGACCATCATACAGTCTGTGTATTTGATACTGCACGTCAGTTTTCATGCACATGCATGTCCTTATTAGTCATGGGTCTTTAATGATGAACGATTTGTTCATTTTGAGCGAATCTTTTATGTGACTCAGTCTCAGAGAGTGATTTGTTTCTTTTTGTGTTGTCCGCGCATGTGCATTGCGCAACGTCCGTTGTCAACTTTCTAACTCCGAGTCGTTCGTTCTTTTGTCACGCATTGCTCCACACAGGAACCAGAAATTAGTAGTTCACCTCTCGAGTAGCATGGCTGTCACGTGACTAAAGAACGAATCACCAGGACAAGAAGATTCCAGAGGTGAACTAATCTTTCCGTTTCTCATCATTTGTACTTGTTTGGCTATTGAAAATGTGCGAATGAAAATGAACGAAATTACTTGACTTCAGACATTTTGCTGAACGAGACTGAAAGATCCAAGTCAGTAAAATTATCCGATTTTCCTTTAACTAGTCTTTATTTGATTATTCTGGCTGAGCGTGGCAGAGCTCTCTCTCTCTTTCTCGTGCTGTTTGTGTGTGCTGGAAAGAGACTACTTCATGTGCTCGCGCCGCTCTCAACAAGAAACATCAATAACGTAAGCACACTTTTAAAAAGTACGTTCCGCAACTCTGCATAGTTAAATAGAACAAATGTTTTATCCGACTCACACTTACTACGCAAAGTCATTTTTAACTGACAGTGTTAACTATATCGAGACAACGTCAAATACACTTATCAGGGATGAACCTTCAAATATTTGTTGCGCAATTCTATATTTATTTTTTGTTTTATATATTTTATGGCCATTATGTAATGTACATTGAATACATTCAATGTATTTAATTAATACATTTAGTATTGTAAATGTTGCTATTATTATTATGGTTTGATAGTTTTCCACGACAAGCGGTTCAAAGATGCTGTTGTATGACGTCACGCAAACATGGCGGCGCTCTGAGGATTTGAAGAGTTCTAATAAACATTCACTTTTAAGCAAATAAATGTACTAAAGTGTCAATATTTGATGATGTTTAACACACGTTTGCAGAGAGGTACAAACCGGTAAACGATCTTCTCTATTGATAATCATAAACCTGCAGAAATGTCTGGCATTGTTGTTTTGTTTGTTTGTTTCTACATTATTCGAACATCGGATTCACGTTTATAAATGTCACCAATATTCTCATCACCCTAAACGAAGACTTGTTTCTACACGAACAGGAATAACTCCAGGTGTTTCAACTGAGATCTGCGGGATAAAACATTGTAAAATGATGTTTATTAAAGAAGAGATTGAGGACATGAGTTATCCAGAATCATGCAGTTTAAATGTCATGAAAAATGAAGATACTGAGGAACAAAGAGGTTTGTGTCCATTCTTCAAGATTTATTATTGTCTGTACATGAAGATTAAAGTTATAAAACTTCATGTAGTTTAACACATTTGTTTGCTGTATCAATTGATATTTGCTTATATCAATTGATATAATTTAATCAGACAAAAACAACCAATAATATGGCTTTACGTAATTACAAATATCACGCAACATACTAAAGAGGGTGAGCAAATGTTTGACTTCTAACTGGAACAGTTTTGAGATAAAAATTGGATTTCTCTCGTTTTTTTAACACTCCTGGTGTTTATGAGATGACAGCAGGGGCGATTCTAGATTTCAATCTTAAGGGGACTCAGAAATATCCACTCTCCCGTGCCAAATTTTAGACCGTGATAATAATAATAATAATGATTATTATTACTACATTAAGAAATTACAGAAAATATAGGACTAACAATTTAATTATAATAACTATTTATAACTAGCGGTGCATTAACATTATTATCATACTAATATAATATAATAAACTTGTATGCGGAATTGCTATGGGATCTGATTAAACCGACAAGATTCACTCATCCCCTCTTCTGTCCACAAAAACCATGAAGGACTACGTTTCTTGTTGATTTAATTTCATGCACCTTGTGAGTGTGTAAAGAACTCACAAAAACGTGATGCCATTGGGTTGTTAAAGGAATAGTTCACCTGAAAATGTGCTGATAATTTACTCACATTCAGGCCATCCAAAATGCATAATTATGGCGCATCAAAATAATCCACACGACTCCAGTTGACAAATGAAGTTCTTCTGAGCACAAACGATTGATTCTTTTTAGAAACAAAACAATACTTATATACTTTTTAACTACAAATGTTAGCTTCCGTACATCTCTGTGACGTGCGCTCATGAGAGGGTTGACATAAGCTCGTTGGTAAGGTCACGCGTGGTGGTGGTGGTGGTGGTGGCGTGGCGGTGGCGGCGGCAGGAAGCATGTCATTGTTTACAAGAGAAACTTCCACAGACCAAGCACCATTCACAAACCAAAACAATATAAAATTATTTCCAAATAATAATAAATAAAAAACATTATTGCAGTAAATAACTATCCTTTATTTCATAGCAATGTTGTTGCATTATCTACTTGTGCTTTTTCTTTAGTAGAAATATATAGGTTATATGACTGACTTTTCTACTTTTTGTTGCCATATTTAGTTATGGTAGCTGAACAAAAAGAACAAGTGTCAAGCCAAGAATTGAACCCGGGTCTCTGATACTTTATACTTTGGATAACCATAGATCCGGCCATATATATATATACATGTATATATGAAGCGAATAAAATTAATGATGTTGTTGCGATGGCGCCTGTTAAGGGGTGGGATATATTAGAAAGTAACAGTCAATTCTTAAATTTCATGTGTTGGAAGCAGGAAAAATAGGTAAGCATAAGGATCTGAATGACTTTGACAATGGCCAAATTGTGATGAATAGACCACTGGGTCAGAGCATCTTCAAAATGGCAGGTCTTGTGGGGTGTTCATGGTATGCAGTGGTTTGTACCTACCAAAAGTGGTCCAAGTAAGTACAACCAGTGAACCCACATCAGGGTCATGGGCACCCAAAACTCATTGATTCGCGTGAGGAGTGAAGGCTATCCCGTCTGGTCTGATCCCACAGAAGAGCTACTGGTGCACAAATGGCTGAAAAACTTTATGCTGGCCATGATATAAAGGTGTCAGAACACACAGTGCATCGCAGCTTGCTGCATAGCCGCAGACCGGTCAAAGTGCCCACGATGACCCCTGTCCACCACCAAAAGCACCTATAATGGCCATGCGAGCATCAGAACTGGACCATGGAACAATTGCCTGGTCTGATGAATCATGTTTTCTTTGTGTGTGTGTGTCATATACCTGGGAAAGAGATGCAGGAGGATGCACTATGGGATGAAGGCAGTCTGGTATAGGCAGTGTAATGCTGTTCAATGGTCTGCTGAGAAACCTTGGGTCCTGGCATTCACGTGGATGTTACATTGACACGTACCACCTACCTAAAGATTGTTGCAGACCACGTACACCCCTTTATTGCAACGGTATACCCTGATGGCAGTGGCCTCTTTCAGCAGGATAATGTGCCCTGCCACAAAGCAAAAATTGTTCAGAAATGTTCCCAAATTCCCCAGATCTCAGTCCAATTGAGCATGTGCTGGACCAACAAGTCTGATCCATGGAGGCCCCACCTTGCAACTTACTGGACTTAAAGGAACTTCTGGTAACGTCTTGGTGCCAGATACATTTTAATGTTGTGGCTGATGTGGCGGTGTACTGCATAAATATTGGATGCCATGTTTTGAAGACCAATATTTAAAAGGAGAGGGAAAAGGCCAACTTGGAGTGGCAGGGGGAAAGGGAGAGAGGAGAGAGAGATAGAAGGAAAAAATAAATACATTTACTCACCGGTTCTCCGATATGCCATATCTTGGTCCTCGGCAACTCCTCCACCCTCTACCGGAGGACAGCCACGCCTCCCCTGGTGGACGGAATGCCCCGCTGCGTTCTGGTGGATGCAAGGGGTCTCCCCCACCCCTGGCAGCAGTCCTCCCACTCCAGGCGGTCGGCCAGGAGCCCCTCCCTGCTCATAAACAGCAAAGCAAATGGCTTCAGAAATAAAATAAATTGCACATGACTTTGATTCCTTAAACCTTGGAACAGATTACATTTAAATAATATCATATGAAAACAGATATTTGACACTTGTAGATTACTGCTATAAAAAATTGCAGTTTTATTTCCTTAATTTCCTTTTTGTGTTTTCATTTCAGATCTGATCAACATGAAAGAGGAAAGTCAAGAACTGAATGAAGTGAAGGTGGATCAGACACTTAATAATTTAACAACTGAACAAAACTCTTTTTGTGGCTCACAGACAGAAAATAATTTCTCACAAAAGAGAACTAAAAGAACAAGAGTAAAACATTCTTTCTCCTGTCGTCAATGTGGAAAGATTTATGCACATAAAGCAGGTCTTAAGCGTCACATAAGAGATCACACTGGAGAGAAGCCTTTCAAATGTCATCATTGTATGAAGAGTTTCACAATTAAAGGCAACCTTACTAAGCACATAAGAGTTCACACTGGAGAGAAGCCCTTCAGCTGCCCTCATTGTATGAAGTGTTTCACATGTAAAGGCAACCTTATGACTCACATAAGAGTTCATACTGGAGAGAAGCCCTTCACCTGCCCTCAATGTATGAAAAGTTTCACACGTAAAGGCAACCTTATGACTCACATAAGAATTCACACTGGACAGAAGCCTTTCACATGCCGTCAGTGTATGAAGCATTTCAAACGTAAAGAAACTCTTATTAAGCACATGAGAATTCACACTGGAGAGAGGCCTTTCATCTGTAATCAGTGTGGGAAAACTTTCACACGTAAAGAAATTCTTAATAAGCACATGAGAATTCACACTGGTGAGAAGCCTTTCACCTGCCATCAGTGTGGGAAGAGTTTCATACAGGCACATTGTCTCAAAAGTCATTTGTCCATTCACTCAGGAGAAAAGTCATATAGCTGTGATCAGTGCGGTAAAACATTTTCTTCAGCATCAGTCTTAAGAATACACTTGAGGATTCATGCAATTGTGAAGCCTTACTTGTGTTCTCTTTGTGGAAAAGGTTTTTCACATCTCCACAGTTTTAAAGAGCACCAAAAAAAGCATACTGGAGTGAGAGATCATGTGTGCATGTGTGGTAAAGCCTTTTACAGAGCTTATAACTTGGAACGTCACCAAAGAATCCATACTGGAGAAAAACTTCACAAGTGTTCACAATGTGGAAAGAGTTTCACTAATTCAAGAGACCTGAAAGAACACGAGCGAGTGCATACTGGAGAGAAGCAGTAGCGGTTTTAATGCAATTGCGTGGGGCCTCGGATGTCGTGGGGCCCCCTCCCTGGTAGGAAAGCTTGGCAAAAACCGCTTTAGGGGTGATATTATGTTCTGGGTACAGCACTCTTAAGAGCAGTTCATGTTAGAGGTCTGCTGGGTTCGGGTCAGTTAATCAAGTAGGACTTTGGGTTCGGGTTTGTAATTAATGAAATAATATACGGGACTTCTGAACTTGTTTCACCCATGAGCTAGCGGCTGTTCACACCATGCATCTGCTCTGTTTTTCCATTGTTTTCCTATTTAAACATGCGCTGGACTTACGTCCTTGACTTCTGCACCATGTCTCGCTGTTTCTTCACGCAGGACCGGCACATTTTTAGACACAGTGTCAAGTTAAAAATAACTTAAGTCTCAAAAACACATGTCAAGACACCTGCGTTGTTTCATTCGTTACACTGTGTCTAGATTGTTTTTAGCACAGGTGCCAAAAAGATTTCATGTTTTGAACAAGTTCAGGTTGCAAAGAGGTGACTGTTACGGTTTTTAACATTATTCCAGGTTATTCTACACAAGGCAAGGTTTCAACGCTTGATAAATGTAAGGGTTTTTTCCCCTCTGCTTTATGGCACTTTTCCACTGCACGTTACGGTTCGACTCGCTTTACATTTCCGAACTTGCATTTCCACTGCAGTTTAGTCCCCCTCTACGTGGGTGGGATTATAGTCTGATCGTCATAGTTGCGCTGCCTCTACTGCCGTGACATCATCTTAAACACGACAAAACCGGCCAAAACAATAACACGACCGCTAGCTGTAAGCAGTTGTTGCATGGTAATTTTACACAAGTTAAATTGGCCTGGTTGTTTTTGAAGCAAGCTTCCAGAAGCTGATCAACTAAATAAAGTGAAGCTTTCAAGAGTTTGAAAGCTAACAAAACATACCATCCTCCATCGTGGATCAACGCTAGTTCAGGGCACCCCTCCTCCCATTGCTCGCCAGTGTAGATACCGTCCATTTGGTCGAAACACTTCCAATTTTCCTTGATGGTTCTGTAGTCATTTAAGTTTTTTTTTTTTTACATTTCACTACACTGTTAGTAGGTCTGGTGGTTGCCGTGTGCGGCCAACAGCTGAGACCCATCCTGAGAGACTTTTTCGTTTCACTCATCGCTAACGAGTGGACCGTCTGCACCTTGTTTATTGACCATGTCATGGTTTTGCGCACAGCCATTTCTTTTATCACAATTCAAAAGTTGCGTGAACAAATGATCCTGTTATCACTTTTGCTAACTTTAAAACTAGCGGTTTGGTGTCGCGTGTTGGAAATCCAGTGACGCGGGTAGTGACGATTCTCCCTGACCAATCAGTGATCTGCAGGATTTTGACATCACATTTAGTATCGGCTCTCTTGGAACCTCGACCGAAGTACCATCCACAGTGGAAAACCCCAAAATAGCAAGCGGAGGTGAGTTTGAGTCGAGTTGCACCGTGCAGTGGAAAAGCCCCACTAGTGTGCGGAAACCTGCCATGCCTTTGTATGTTTACTGTTACGCATGTTGACTACAATGCAAACATAAAATACAGTCTTTTGCAACATGATGAACAATACACTAAAGCATTAGAATATAAGCTCCAGGTGAAAGTAAACTAAATAAGACAGAATTATATTACTATTCTATACAACAAATCCTAAAAGTAATAATAATAATACTGTATCAAACTAGATCAATATGTATTATAATGAAAAACTGGACAGCAATGTATAATTGTTGGGTTATAATAAATAAAATATGAATTCCAAAATGTTAATGAGTGAAGGAGTAGGTTTTGCACACTCTTAAAAAAAAGTGCTTGTCTAGGTAAATATTGCTTTTTCACTGTATTTTCAAAAAACCTGGAGAACATGCATTAATTATCTTAAACTAGAATTTTATTTAATTAAACATTTGGAATGCATTTGCTTCAGTGGCTGATAGGATGAATTTAAAATTATGATTTTTTTTTTATGATTAATTTTCAAAATAAGGCCGCTGATTGGTCGGTTGCTTTGGGCCTCAGAAATCATAAACCCGCCCCTGCAGAGAGGCCTCTCTACTGACTCATCGAAAATAGGGCTGCAACAAATGATTATTTTGCTAATTAATCTAACGATTATTGCATCGATTAATCATTAGCTCTCAATCCATTATTCTGCTTGTGCTTTTTTTGTGACATTCCTAGTTAAAACTAGGAATGTCCCGATACAATGTTTTTTTTTGAGAACGAATATGAGTACCAACTTGATTTTTGGTACTGCCAATACAGAGTCCGATAGCTACTTTTTTATTTATTTTATTTTACTCCATATCAACGGTTTATTTACATTTTATCATCATAACGGTGTTTAAATAAATTGGTTCATTATAATGTAATCAAATGAAAATATAACAAATAATTTTCAACATTATATTGTATTATTTGTTTTATCAAATTAAGTGCTTTTATACAGAACCTCACAGCACAATCCAAAATACATTTACATTTAGCAGACACTTTTATCCAAATGAGACACACAGCAAGCAATTTGTCATGCAGGTTTAACAACATCTGCAGTATAGGACTACCAGGTTCTCACAGTGGTTGGAATATTAAAGATGCTAGCACAGAAGAAAGAGACAGAAAAGGATTTTAGTTTTTTTTACAACATTGGAGTTATATTTTGTCAAATAAAGTGCTGCATTACTGCTGAAGTATAATACAGTTACTACTGATTTATTATGATTAGTATTAGTAGTATTACAGTGAATATTACATAAATCTAGAGTAGTGATATATTTCTGTCATACTTTTTTCCTATGAAATTGCCATTAATTTTGACAGAGCTTTTATTTTGAAGTGTTGTTTTGACCAAGGAGCTCTGATGTTATGATGGCAGATTCCCACTCTGGAAAAGCCGGTCGCTATGGGGTTCAAAGTGATTATTAAACCGCAAAAGGGTGCTATTTTATTCAATATGTACTCTATATGTGCCTCACGCTACAACATGAATTTGGACTCTGTTAACTGTTACAAACAGCACGTAATACAGAGGACAAAATCAACTTTTAAAAGTACGTCTAATGACATTAACTGAATTGGGGAAAAAAGTTTTACTAAGTTTAATTCAGTAAAAAAAATATCACTGAAAGATATTGTGTTTTGTCTTTTTTTCAATTTAAAAATATAAAAAAAAATCCATAAAGGTTTTTGATTGAACACCAGTTTGGTGGTTAAGAGACACTTCTGTAGTTTCGATTGACATGCCGCTTTACACATTTGTGGAAAATGGGTTCGCGTTTCCCACCTTAAAGGGATAGTTCACCCTAAAAGAGTCATCATTTACTCACCCTCAAGTTGTTCCAAACCTGTACAAATGTCTGTTCTGCTGAACACAAGGGAAAATACGTTTGTAACCAATCAGTTGTGGGGCACCATTGGCTTCCATAGTATTTTGGTTTCATACTATGGAAGTTAATGGTGCCCCACAACAGTTTGGGTGGACGATCCCTTTAAGTTGAAAAACATGAACTATTTTTAATATTTTTCAACATGAACACATCTGTGGGTCAATTAGCTTCATTTTAATATACATTTTGTTATTTAATTATTGCTCAGTGGTCCAAATCCTCTTTTCAGATCAAAGTCAATTTTGCATTTCATTTGGAAATCAAGGTCCCAGAGTCTGGAGGAAGAGTGGAGAGGCACAGAATCCAAATCCAAGAAGCTTAAAGTCCAGTGTGAAGTTTCCACAGTCATTGATGATTTGGGGTGCCATGTCATCTGCTGGTGTTGGTCCACTGTGATTTCTCAAGTCGAGAGTCAATGCAGCCTTCTACCAGGCGATTTTAGAGCACTTCATGCTTCCATCTGCTGACAAGCTTTATGGAGATGCTGATTTCCTTTTCCAACAGGACTTGACACCTGCCCACAGTGCCAAAACTACTAGTAACTGGTTTGCTGACCATGGTATTACTGTGCTTGATTGGCCAGCCAACTTGCCTGACCTGAACCCCACAGAGAATCTATGGGGTATTGTCAAGAGGAAAATGAGAGACACCAGACCCAACAATATAGACGAGCTGAAGGCCGCTATCTAAGCAACCTGGGCTTCTATAACATCTCAGCAGTGCCACAGGCTGATTGCCGCCACGCCGCATTGATGCAGTAATTCGTGCAAAAGGAGCCCCAACCAAGTATTGAGTGCATAAATTAACATTGAAATTTCTGTATTATAAATTCTTTTTTGAGATACTGGATTTTTGATATCCATTAGCTGTAAACCGTAATTAGGCTTAACCCTTACCCTACTTAACGAAAATTACCTCATAGTACCATATTTGCTTGATGTGCACATTACCGTGGAGACAGCGTGTGTGGAGGCTTCACACTATTCTCTACGGCATTCACCCCAACTCGCCACGCGCCCCACAGAGTTACCCTATGTGACTCTACACTCCCTAGCAACTGGGCCAATTTGGTTGCTTAGGAGACCTGCCTGGAGTCACTCAGCACGCCCTGGATTCGAATTTGCGACTCCAGGGGTAGTAGTCAGTGTCTTTACTTACTTAGCAACCCAGGCCCCCCAGTAAACCGTTCTTGAAACAAGGGAGCACCAGTTGACTTCCATCCTCTAAGAATTATTTGTCTGCTAATAATTACACTACTTTGGACCCAGTTTTTTGTATATTTGTCACCCACACCATCACCCAATATACATAGTCTGGAGCAGAACGAAATTTGAGTATCTAAAACCTTAAAGATACAATTCTGGACTCTTAACTTAGTGCAGAACCACAGAGCATTAACTATGACTCCATCCTCCAACTGACATCGCAAGTAGGTAGGTGTGTCTTTTAAACCAAGCCTAAACAAACTAGAGGGAGTCCAGTAGAAATTATGCAAAATCTTAAACTGAATAAGGTGTACCCTTGCATCCCTAGACTTACTTTTTACATTCTTTCCCACTCTCTATCCCCCAAAACCAAGTTCAGATCTCTTTCCCATAACCTCTTAAGAGCTGTTAAGGCTCCATCATCAAGACCCTGAATCAACAAGGATGCTTCATGCCCCTTTCCAAAGGCTGTGAGCAACATATAAAGAGTGTTTGTCCTCAAAGGTCCTTTTTCATAAAGGTCACACAGTGTAGCAACACCCTTCTCCATCCATTCTTTCCATCAAAAGGGAGACTTGTTAATAAATAATTTTGGGTTCAGCCATATGCTTGAGGAAACCTTTGTCCATATTGAATGTGTGACATAATGGGATGTATCTTTAGTTCTCTAGGCAGTTTAATAGAAAGACTTTGCAATGTTGATGTTGGGGCAAGGACCAGATTATGTTCACCTATCAGATCTCAGTACTCGTAAGAGATTGTCAATTAATATGCAAATGCCTCTAATTACGGTTGTTTCTGTAATATAATTGGTTCAAGGTTAGATCCTCAACTGATTTTCTGTTTCTTTGGAAATGTGGAGAACTTTGTCTTCAGTAAACTCTCTCTCTATTGATTGAAACTTTAACTCCTGGTCATCATTGTAACATACTGGTCTCTCATGGGTATAATTGTATTTCCTTACACAGGATTGTTGAATTCTGCCTTCTGATTGGCTGAAACACATTCCAAGGGTATTGATTATTATTCTATAATTGCACACATTTGTAGTAGTTCCACATTTGTAGACCGCATCACACTTACAGACCAATTACTAATAAAATGACAAAATACATACTAATAGACATTCAGGTAAGATTTAAAGCCATATTACAGAGTCACGTGACTTCATGTGAGGTTTGGTCACTTAGATACGAGCTCCATTTAAACTTTGCTACAAATATCCTTTTAGCAATATTAACTAGTGAGAACTGTAATTGTTTGTTTTTATATATATATATATATATATATATATATATATATATATATATACACACACAGAGTTGGGGAGTAGTGAAATACATATAATGGGATTACGTATTTAAAATACAAAATATGAGTAATTGTATTCCACTACAGTTACAATTTAAATAATTGGTCATTAGAATACAGTTACATTCAAAAAGTACTTTGATTACTGAAGAGATTACTTTGCATTTTATTGTCATTTGTTTCATTTAATATTTGGTCCTTTCAGATGGAAAACATTTATACATATAAATTATGTGATCCAAAGTGCATTTGAACAGCGGTGCATACGAGCAGACAGAAAAGTATGTTTGGCTCAGAAGAAATATAAATAAACCTTGTGTAAATTGTCAGCTTTACTCTAAGCTAAAATGCTATTTCTAGCCATTTTACATGCAAATGTTACCAGACACGATCACATTTTTTTTTTATCAAGAAAATTCATGTTGGATCATAATTTTTTTTCTAGTAAGACCTTTAATATTAGGGCAAAATTTTTATTCTTGATCATTTTTGTATTGTTTTCCTGTAAAAATATCAAAAAATCCTTCGAACAAGATAAAATTGATTTATCATGTTTTAGAAACAACACTGCATAAGATATTTAGGTTTTTCAGAGAATGCATTTTTAACATTACCAGATACTTTAAATCAGGCTTTAATTACAGTTTTGATAAACCTGACAAAGACCTGATCTATGTACCTAATACCGACCAATCTCACTGCTTAATTCTGACTATAAAATTCTCACGAAAATGACCGTGTTACGGTTAGAGCAGGTTTTGCCTAATTTAGTTCTTATGGGTCAAACTGGATTTATTAAAAACAGAACCTCCTTTGATAACATACGGAGGCTTATGAATATTATTTATTCTGACAAACAAAACTTTTTCTGTGATTGCTCTTTCTTTGGACACAGAAAAATATTTCGACCGAGTAGAATGGCCTTATTTGATAACTATTTAGCAAAAAATGAATTTCGGCCCTAAATTTATTGATATGATTCGTATGTTGTATGGAAGTCCATCGGCAAGTGTCCGTACTAACGTACTAACGATATATCTTCACACTTTAATTTGTCAAGGGAAACCAGACAGTGATGTCCTCTATCTACACTACTTTTTGCACGAGCGGTGGAACCCCTGGCCATTGCAATATGCCCACACAAATCAATCACTGTGCTAGAGATAGGAGGCTATGTACACAAAATATAATTGCACGCAGATGATGTTATGTTAAATTTAACTAACCCTGAATCATCTTATCTCAATTATTGGAAAACTTTAGAGAAATATCTGGATATAAAAATATTATGATGCCACTGAATGTGGCTGCAGAGAAAATGCCCTTAAATAACATCCCTTTTACATGGAATTCAGAAAAGATTGTTTATTTTGGACTAAATATTCATTCGAAGTTGGAAGAATCATATTCTTTGAATTATTCCCTATTACTTAAAAAGGTAATGAGAGACATGGAAAGATGGAACTAACTAAAGTTATCACTAACTGGCAGGACAAATTGCATAAAAATGAATGTTCTTCCTAAATTTTTCAAACTCTTCGGATTTCTATCCCACGAAAGTTTTTTAATAATCTTAATAGCTCAGTTAGAAAATGTATTTAGACTAATAAAACTCCAAGGGTTAAACTTAAGACATTACACATCACATTTAAAAAAGGTAGATTACAACCAGATTTTTTGCTTTATTTCTGGGCAGCACAAATGAGAGCAGCATGGTTTTGGCAGATGAATAATACATCTCCACCAGCATGGATACAAATTGAAAAGTATATTGCTGGTGAAATACTTCTTAAGGCTTTATTCATTCCCCTGACTTGTGTTACAAAGAAAGTTAATAGCTCTTCCAAGAGATGGGATCACACAATGTTGTTATGAAAAGGGCATTAAAGTGTTTGGAGATTTATATGAGGAGGACACACACTTGACATTTCAACAATTGAGAACAGTTTTATCTTCCTGTTAAAAAAAAAAATTCCCCCAGTATTTTCAGGTGAGACATTATATTATTATATTACAAGGTGATCATTTAAGGCCCCCTCCTCACTCTCAATAGACAATATTATAAGAGAGAAAAAATTGTCCAAAGGTTTTGTGTCTTATAAGAATACCAACTTCATTGACTTGTCTGGAGAGGATGTATCATCTTCTAGACTTAAATGGGAAAAAGATCTGGAATTATGAACAAGATACTTTTTGCATTTTCATATAACAGTAGGCATAGATTAATACAGATTAATATTATACACAGGATATACTACACACCTGATAGATTACTACACAAGATAAGTGATTCATATTCAGAATGTTGTACTAGATGTAAAACAGAGGTTGGTACATTATTGTATATGTTTTGGACTTGTTCGGAACTTGAAAACTATTGGAGAAATATATTACAAACTGTTGACAAGATTATTAATGTTAAGATGAATCAGTCCTCCAACTTGACCAATGGAAGAATTTACGTTTTGTACGTTTAGATAAGATTGTTTACTTGTATTCTGAACTGATTCTGTAAATTATTTATATGAAAATAAGAAATATATTGATAAGAAATAAAATACAAAAAAGACAGCATACTTTGAGTCGGGGAACAAAGCAGGGAAACTTTTGCCAGATACATAAAACAGAGAGTTTTTTCCACCATTCCTTCAGTGAAGTCTTCTGGAGGCCATATATTTACTTCTGCCACAGATATTAATAAAGCCTTTAAAGAATTACATTTCGATCTTTATAGCTCAACGTTTATGTCTACTGGTAAGGATATTAGCAACTTTGTAGAGCCATTAGAACTTCCTAAAATGACGATTGATCAAAAAGACTTTCTTTACTTTTGAGATATTATTTTGGAGGAGCTTGTTGAGGTAATTAAAGTTTTGCCAACAGGTAAGGCACCAGGGCCGGATGGGTTTGCCACAGAAATTTTTAGATCTTATGTCACAGAACTGGCTCCATTTATGTTAGAAGTTTGACACAAGCCCTGATCAGTCTCATTCTAAAAAGGATAAAGACCCAAATGAATGTAAGATTTATTGTCCAATTTCTCTGATCCATTTAGATGTACAAATATTGTCTAAAATCGATTAATCCTTGTGCGTCCTTTGGGAAATTTGTACCTTTTTTTTCCTCTATCATTTTGGATGTGTTAATGCCAACGTCATACATTTTGCCAAAGGTGTGTATTTTTGGGGTACATTTTGGAATTTCAACCTCTATGGTTGTTATCCTTGAACAACAGGTGTATTCCTTTAAAATCCTTTAAAAACAGCATGTATTTCTGTTAATCAGCAGTATTCTGACATATATCCTTGATGTATTTCCTAGATATCCCTTATATGATATGTTTCTGGCATGGTGTTTTGCCTTGATGAGTTAAATAGCTTTGGAGCTTGTATTTTCTTTCATTAATCAAATGATAATGTGAAGGAACAAACAAGGCCGCGAAACAAACAAGGCCGCCTCATTGTAAGGGTTTGCTGAAATGGAGGTGAAAAGTAAAAGGTATGGTGAGGACAAGGCTGGTTTGTCTCTTACACAAATGTTTCTAAGTTGATGTGTTCTTACCATGAACTATGACATATGTCCAAAATATGTGGAGTTACCAGCTGATGTATGTTTTTAAAAAATAGATAGGCGGGGGATTTTCCACCAATATTTAATGAATGAAGGAGACAAAACATATTGGTGGCGAGGGAAAAAGACAAGGGCAATAATCCCATTGGTCAGAGATAGTGGGTAAAAGATAACAAAAGGTATATAACTGAGAACTTAGGAGGATAAAGTCAGGACAGACAGCTGACTGGACTCATGTTTGTTGGTTTTCAATAAACTACAACTTTGGCATCTGGAACTCAAGACTCAAAGAGTTTTCTTACAACTTAGAGAGATTCATCGCGATTTTCCACGACACCTCCTATAATCCATCTATAATACACTGTGTACACAAAATAGTTACAATCAGGACCTTCAGGACAAAAATGTCCCCATTGAAACCAATTAAAACTGCAATATTTCATCCCAGTGCCATTAAAGCATAAAATCAAGACTTCTATGATATTATGCTTTCATTCTGGAGCCTTGGCTTCAAAATCTTAATTTTTTATATTTTCCACCAGATGGTGCCATTTTTCTCATGTTTAGCCTATGGAGCAAATACATGCTTTTTCCTATTTTCTGTTTGCTGTATATATTATAGAGCACTGCAGGCCAACTGAATAAATGATGCAGCTAAAATTGTGTGGGTGTGTTTTGTATGTGTGTGTGTGTGTGTGTGTGTGTGTGTGTGTGTGTGTGTGTGTGTGTGTGTGTGTGTGTGTGTGTAAAAACAACAACAATGGCATTATGTAAACAAACTGGCATTTAAAGTGTTTAAATCCTGAAAATTAATTAATATTTGGTAGATATGATCAGGACTGATGTTGATTAAAAAATCTAAGTCAGTGAATAAATAATCATGCATCACAATCAATGTTGTTGCTAATAATTGACATATCCCAGATTGTGAAATAATCATAATAAATATATATATATAAATCCCTTAGCAATTAGTATATGAAAGATAATTAATTTTTTGTTTTTCATAAAACACAACAGTGGCATTATATAAACCAACTGGTTAAAATCCTGAAAATGAACGAATATTTGGTAAATATGATCAGTGCTGATGTTGGTTAAAAAACAAACTAATTGAAAGTGGAAAATAATATTTATAAATAATATTATTATGGAAGTATTTTGACAAGGACATTTTTGTCCTCTAATGATTTCTGAGTAACTTTATTAAATTGATGCAGAAGGGTTAAGAACATGATACTATAATAGATTCATCAAAATAGTAAAGATAGATTTGAACATTATTGATGAGGGAAATCAGGAGACATTATAAAAACACTGAACAGTGCGCTTAATGAAAACAAGACTAATAATATACAGTAAATAAACACAACACTTCATTTAAACAGTATTATTACATATACAATTCACACAAGAGACATAACTTCATAAATTTTATAACAGATTCAGATGATCATTCTTCAATAATCACTTCAGTTCCAAACAAGCAAACAGTAAAATCATTATAAATACTATCTGTAAACACTTTATCGATCATTATTTTATAAAGTACAACTGACCTACTATTTTAAATCTTATAATAAGCATCCTCTACTCTCTATCCTAATTAATATACACGTTATTAGAGATCAGTATTTATGTGATTCAGAAACATGCTAATAGTTGAAGCTGTATGATTTTCAGTTAAAGAACAATTTTCATTTTCACGTTATTTTACTGTTATTCATGATATATCTATCTTTACAATATTCATTCAATTCAAGCTGAATTCTATTACTTTTACCTATTTATCAAAGCCACTCTGTTCATACTTCTTCCCTTAACATCACTAAAAGCGATGTTAAACGTTCATCAATAACGCAGAGCATATGATTAAATCATTACTCTACATCCGATTCACGCTCAGGAAGAAGAATCACAAGTCTTCATCGTGGTTTGGAAGACAAAACACTTTCGAAACACATTACCAAGTTAAATACTATAGAAATGATCCCTGAAAGTATAGTCTTAACTTCTAAACACAAATCCAGTGCGACTGTATTCTGACACTCTCAGTCTCACAGACGGTGATCGGTTGTTGCTTTCTCTTGATACACACTAAGCAACGATGAGGAAAACAAACAGAAAACGGTATTTACATAATTTCTTAAGCTCTAAAGACCTATGACAAATATGTATGTTAATTGCGAAACACAATTTTCAATTTGAAATAAAACATTAAAAGTACCGAAAATGTGCGTGCCCTTATTCACCGATGAGAAAAACAACACATCACAATAACCCAACAGTAAACGTTTAAAACATGTGCTTATTGGTCGGGTTACATATTACTTATACCGTAGCATATACTTTATTTTAATAGTAAAAGCACAATCAATTAATGTTATTTTAAGCATTTATATTTATCCACAATGCAAATTCCAAATCCATGATCAGTTTGGTGAACAAGCAATCAATCGTCAAAGAGATAGCTTACAAGCTCCACAAAAGAAGAAAAAACTATTGGATAAAACAAACGTAGACTTCTGAATTTAAATCAGAAATATTATGATTTTAACCATCTAATGGCATACATTATTTGTATTTGAAAATTATTATAATTTTTTTATTTGTTTTCTGCGCATCGGTGCACCAGTAAAAAGGGTTCGGAGATAATTCGCTACTCTACATCAAGGTTCCGACCAGAGTGAAAGCCAAAGATTTTCATTCATCCGAGTAATTTATTCGAATATTTATTAGAATACTGGGTTAAAAAGTATAAAAAAATCACTCTAACGGCACAACTTCATATGTTTTAAAGTAGGTGACAAACATACAAAAAGCTGGGTCCAAACTAGTTTAATGATTGGCAGACAAATAATTATTAGAGAATGGAAGTCAAAAGGCACTCCCTCATTTCAAGAATGGTTCACTGAATTGGGCAGGTTGGTGGCATTCGAAAAGATGTCATATAAACAGCTTGGCAGACTGGTCATGTATAGTAAGAAATGGGACATCTACTTGGCCTTTCTGGAGGGCTCTCAGTGAGGATCATGTGGAGAGAAACATGATTGTGTTTGAAATTGTGAATTGTATCCTTTATGGAATTTTCTTTTGTCCTCTTTATTTTTTTATTTTTATAGTTTTATTTTCTCAAATATTTATTTTTTGTTTTGTTTATATGTGTGTAACTCAGGCTTTAACCACAGTGTGGGTTTGGGATTTGGGAGAGGAAAAGAGAAATTTCCTCTTTCCATTCAATAACACTTACTTTAGCCTTCTGTTCATGCAGAACTTTACATTTCCAAGTCCTATTTTGTAGCCCTTCATCTTATTATTAAATTATTCCCAATCAGTTTTATATATATATATATATATATATATATATATATAAATTCAAATACATTTCTTAGGAATATTTTCTCTCTTTCTTGCTCTCAGGAGAAGAAATGTCCATTCTATCAGATAAAATAACACCAATCACCTTGTAAGCTAAGAGAAAAATAAGACAAATTTAAACAGAAGAAAGTAGTAGTGAAGAGGCACCATGGAAAGAACACTAGAACATTGTAAAATATTGGTCTCAAATTTGTAACAAATACTGTATATAATTCAACCATCCCTATAACTGCTTTTAGTGCTTCAGAGGTCCACAGGTTGATCACCTCATAGTATCAAAGTATTGAAGTGATTACTCATGCTATCTTGAATAACCACAACCATGGTCTTTTGCTACTACCCAAAATCTTGAATCGACTACCTTACTCATAGTCTTGGAAAAACCGTGCACCTGTCTTGTTCAATTGTTTCCACCAGATAACCCTAATAAAATAAATAAACTAGTTCAACAATGTTGATCAAAGGTTGCATGAAATGTGCCCGCATTCTAGTCCGATTACAAACAGATTACCAGGGTCCATGTGAATGCAGCTGTTAATTTGTCGTAACTGTTACAGCTAGACCTGGTTTTAATGTTACAGAAAGCAGTCATCAGAGCTCAATGGAGTGAACAGTTAAAAAACAACAATAACTGCTTAAGACTGTTTTTAAAGGGGACATTACAAATACGCAGCTCGATAGTGTGCATGGTCAACAATATGGCGGGCTAAATCCAAGCAAGCTAAATCACAACACAGACAGCCAGCTAAGAAAACACCTCAGGAAAGGCCTTACAAGCAGACACAGTGGACAAGATGTAGAGACACAAGAGGTCACAATCTGCAACAATGCTCAGCAAGAGATGCACATTGCAACCACTGTAGTTAAAAGGGACATTATGCGAGTCCCCAAAAATATATGAGGTGAACGTAGCCACACTTACTGAGGATACTTATGAGGAGATTGGATTCCTTGGCTCATTGACAGCTAATGTGGTAGAAGTCCATGGATGACTAAGATAAAAATAGGCAACTGCATTGCAGGTTTTTAAAATAGAAAACCACTGAAAACTCCACTGACTGCCCTTATGTTATCTGTTAGGACCCAGTAGCAGTCGCATAACACAGTCGATCACCTCGCAGTAGCACTCAATGCACCCTGCCCTCGCTCTTTCTCACCCACTTTCACTTGTTCTTACCTCTGCCAGTACATTAAAGACAAAATCTACTTATATTCAAGATAAACATTATTATCTGAAAGCAAGTCTGAATATCTGAATTACTTCTCGGGTAAATGTATTTTGTTTTAAGGATTTTCCGATATTTTAAAATATTTAATATTATATTCAACATTCTCAGATAACACATTTATCTTCTGCAGTAGAGCTTGTAAAGTAAATGTATGTTGTTTTAAAGGAATTTTAGATATTTATATTGGGAATACGAGCCAAAACATCAAATAAAAAACTCATCCATCTTTAACTCAGAAAAAACAAACTCCCTTTCCCTAATAGAGCTGTGTATCACCAATTTCTTCAGCAGTAAGTTACACACTGTGATCCGTATATTATGTTCACTATATCACAAGCCATCACATTTTCATCTAGCTGCAGCAACATCAGGGACAAGCTTCCCCTCACCAAAATGTTCTTCAGCCGGATGCAGTTTCAGTCTCTTCCCCTTAGATCGGGTCAATTCACACGACTCTGAAGCGCCAATGACCGCACAGAGAAATGGCAATTTCAGAGTTTGTACTTACAGTATTTAAATGAACTGCTTCTTTCTTATTTGAGTTTTAATACAGGATGCATTAAAGATATAATGCTGGGGTGTTTTCTTTAAAGACACTCGACGCACAAGTTTTACTGAAGCAGAATAGCAGCTCCAGCTCTGCTTTATTTCACAACGGGAGTGCTTCTGTTTTTACTTCTTTGCTATTTTTGTATGATTTCCTTTGTGATCTACATCACGCTAAGCTGTTTGGAAAGTCTGGAGTGCATCCGGACTGTGAGCTGTATCTTCTTCCTCTCCTCAGTCAGGCACGAGCTGTGGTGCTCCTCTCATGCACCATCATTAGAGTTTCATGTGATCTCGTTATGTTAAATAAGATAAAATGACTATTCGACAATTAACATTTTTGTCGACAATTTTTTGTTGATGACATTGTAGATAATATCGACTAATTGTTTCAGCCTTACTACACTGTCTCTTGTTGTGCCCTTAAAGTACATAATTGAACAGAACATATTACCCGTCCAGGAAGACTCCACAGCGGTGGTCGACATGAAGAGGGATGTGAATGTAGCTACACAGCACTCTGTGATGGGGGCAGGTCACCACCGAAAACAGGGAATGGCTAGCCTTCCTACTTTGGGGCTTCAGCACCTGAATAATCACACAAAAAACATAACAAAACAACCAACAATGATGAAACACCAGTAATCAAACTCTGGCCAACATTAACGAGGGCTCAGAGCAAATGCATGAAAAAAAAACAGAAAACTTGACTCACAAAACGAATTATAACAATATGAAAGAGAGCACAAAATATTCAAAATAAATAAATATGAATTCAACAAAACTGTTCAACTGGTCTCAGCATGGTCATCAGGGATGATCACATCAATTGGGAGTCATATAGCAACAGGTCTAGGGCCAGTTTAAAGCAACCAAAAAAACAAAAACAATCAGTGTTCAAAAAGAAAAACAAACAAAACAAAGTCTGCACTAAACGTCTAGGTTACGGATGTAACCTCTGTTCCCTGATGGAGGGAACGAGAAGTTGTGTCAAAGAAGCGACACTAGGGGTCTCTCTTAAGCGCTGAATATACCTCTGATCTATGAAAAAAGGCCAATGAACAACAGTGACTCGGCTCAGCGACGTGGCCGGGAGGACACAACGTCTCGTTCCCTCCATCAGGGAACGGAGGTTACATCTGTAACCTAGAAATTTCTCGTCTGTTGCTCGCTTTGACATTGTGTCGAAGAAGCGACACTAGGGGTCCAATTTAAATCATGCCATGCGCTGAGCCGTGTACGTGTACTGCTGACACAGGAGCGGGCAGGTACTTCACATGCCAAAATGACCAGCTGTATCAGACTGCACGTACCCTTCCCCAATTCCCCATAAATTTGTCAGAAACCCTTATAGTTACTCTAGACAGGGGAACAAGGCAACGCTTGCAAACATGGGAACAGGCCGAGCCTAGCCGGGCCTCTTTTCTCTCTATGTTTCTCGCATAGAGCAAAATGTCTGGGGCCCTTACACGCATCATGGGAAGGGGGTCTGTAACAACCCTCACGGGAAGGATGACAGGAAACGAGGCTCCAACTAAAAGGTTAGGCTTTAATTGCCGTCTTTCTCCCAACACGGCCTGGGTGCGATAGGCCAATGAAATGGGAGGTCTGGGTGAGGATGCCAGAGCGTGCCCCGTCCCTGAGAAAGAAGGTCTTTCCTCAGGGGAATTTGCCAGGTTGGGGCTGTTGCGAGGAGTATGAGGTCCGAGAACCAAGCCCGGGTGGGCCAATAGGGAGCCACTAGAGTGGCTTGTTCCTCGTCCTCCCTGACCTTGCATAGGACCTGTGCAAGAAGGCTCACTGGGGGAAATGCGTACTTGCACAGCCCAGTGGGCCAGCTGTGTGCCAATGCGTCTTCCCTGAGGGGAGCTTCTGTTCGGGCATACCAGAAAGCGCAGTGCAAGGTCTCTCGGGAGGCGAACAGGTCTACCTGAGCCTTGCCGAACCGTTCCCAAATCAGCTGGACCAACTGGGGTTGAAGCCTCCACTCTCCACTAGGCAAGCGTTGTTGTGAGGATTGAGGTTGCCGGGGGGTGTGAGTGGCACGCAGCGACTTGAGTCGCCGTACGCCGCCTTGGCGATTTATGTACGCTACCGCGGTGGTGCTGTCAAGATTTGATCTGATTTTGTACGTTTAGATAAGATTGTTTACTTGTATTCTGAACTGATTCTGTAAATTATTTATATGAAAATAAGAAATATATTGATAAGAAATAAAATACAAAAAAGACAGCATACTTTGAGTCGGGGAACAAAGCAGGGAAACTTTTGCCAGATACATAAAACAGAGAGTTTTTTCCACCATTCCTTCAGTGAAGTCTTCTGGAGGCCATATATTTACTTCTGCCACAGATATTAATAAAGCCTTTAAAGAATTACATTTCGATCTTTATAGCTCAACGTTTATGTCTACTGGTAAGGATATTAGCAACTTTGTAGAGCCATTAGAACTTCCTAAAATGACGATTGATCAAAAAGACTTTCTTTACTTTTGAGATATTATTTTGGAGGAGCTTGTTGAGGTAATTAAAGTTTTGCCAACAGGTAAGGCACCAGGGCCGGATGGGTTTGCCACAGAAATTTTTAGATCTTATGTCACAGAACTGGCTCCATTTATGTTAGAAGTTTGACACAAGCCCTGGTCAGTCTCATTCTAAAAAGGATAAAGACCCAAATGAATGTAAGATTTATTGTCCAATTTCTCTGATCCATTTAGATGTACAAATATTGTCTAAAATCGATTAATCCTTGTGCGTCCTTTGGGAAATTTGTACCTTTTTTTTCCTCTATCATTTTGGATGTGTTAATGCCAACGTCATACATTTTGCCAAAGGTGTGTATTTTTTGGGGTACATTTTGGAATTTCAACCTCTATGGTTGTTATCCTTGAACAACAGGTGTATTCCTTTAAAATCCTTTAAAAACAGCATGTATTTCTGTTAATCAGCAGTATTCTGACATATATCCTTGATGTATTTCCTAGATATCCCTTATATGATATGTTTCTGGCATGGTGTTTTGCCTTGATGAGTTAAATAGCTTTGGAGCTTGTATTTTCTTTCATTAATCAAATGATAATGTGAAGGAACAAACAAGGCCGCGAAACAAACAAGGCCGCCTCATTGTAAGGGTTTGCTGAAATGGAGGTGAAAAGTAAAAGGTATGGTGAGGACAAGGCTGGTTTGTCTCTTACACAAATGTTTCTAAGTTGATGTGTTCTTACCATGAACTATGACATATGTCCAAAATATGTGGAGTTACCAGCTGATGTATGTTTTTAAAAAATAGATAGGCGGGGGATTTTCCACCAATATTTAATGAATGAAGGAAATAAAACATATTGGTGGCGAGGGAAAAAGACAAGGGCAATAATCCCATTGGTCAGAGATAGTGGGTAAAAGATAACAAAAGGTATATAACTGAGAACTTAGGAGGATAAAGTCAGGACAGACAGCTGACTGGACTCATGTTTGTTGGTTTTCAATAAACTACAACTTTGGCATCTGGAACTCAAGACTCAAAGAGTTTTCTTACAACTTAGAGAGATTCATCGCGATTTTCCACGACACCTCCTATAATCCATCTATAATACACTGTGTACACAAAATAGTTACAATCAGGACCTTCAGGACAAAAATGTCCCCATTGAAACCAATTAAAACTGCAATATTTCATCCCAGTGCCATTAAAGCATAAAATCAAGACTTCTATGATATTATGCTTTCATTCTGGAGCCTTGGCTTCAAAATCTTAATTTTTTTATATTTTCCACCAGATGGTGCCATTTTTCTCATGTTTAGCCTATGGAGCAAATACATGCTTTTTTCCTATTTTCTGTTTGCTGTATATATTATAGAGCACTGCAGGCCAACTGAATAAATGATGCAGCTAAAATTGTGTGGGTGTGTTTTGTATGTGTGTGTGTGTGTGTGTGTGTGTGTGTGTGTGTGTGTGTGTGTGTGTGTGTGTGTGTGTGTGTGTGTGTGTGTTAAAAACAACAACAATGGCATTATGTAAACAAACTGGCATTTAAAGTGTTTAAATCCTGAAAATTAATTAATATTTGGTAGATATGATCAGGACTGATGTTGATTAAAAAATCTAAGTCAGTGAATAAATAATCATGCATCACAATCAATGTTGTTGCTAATAATTGACATATCCCAGATTGTGAAATAATCATAATAAATATATATATATAAATCCCCTTAGCAATTAGTATATGAAAGATAATTAATTTTTTGTTTTTCATAAAACACAACAGTGGCATTATATAAACCAACTGGTTAAAATCCTGAAAATGAACGAATATTTGGTAAATATGATCAGTGCTGATGTTGGTTAAAAAAACAAACTAATTGAAAGTGGAAAATAATATTTATAAATAATATTATTATGGAAGTATTTTGACAAGGACATTTTTGTCCTCTAATGATTTCTGAGTAACTTTATTAAATTGATGCAGAAGGGTTAAGAACATGATACTATAATAGATTCATCAAAATAGTAAAGATAGATTTGAACATTATTGATGAGGGAAATCAGGAGACATTATAAAAACACTGAACAGTGCGCTTAATGAAAACAAGACTAATAATATACAGTAAATAAACACAACACTTCATTTAAACAGTATTATTACATATACAATTCACACAAGAGACATAACTTCATAAATTTTATAACAGATTCAGATGATCATTCTTCAATAATCACTTCAGTTCCAAACAAGCAAACAGTAAAATCATTATAAATACTATCTGTAAACACTTTATCGATCATTATTTTATAAAGTACAACTGACCTACTATTTTAAATCTTATAATAAGCATCCTCTACTCTCTATCCTAATTAATATACACGTTATTAGAGATCAGTATTTATGTGATTCAGAAACATGCTAATAGTTGAAGCTGTATGATTTTCAGTTAAAGAACAATTTTCATTTTCACGTTATTTTACTGTTATTCATGATATATCTATCTTTACAATATTCATTCAATTCAAGCTGAATTCTATTACTTTTACCTATTTATCAAAGCCACTCTGTTCATACTTCTTCCCTTAACATCACTAAAAGCGATGTTAAACGTTCATCAATAACGCAGAGCATATGATTAAATCATTGCTCTACATCCGATTCACGCTCAGGAAGAAGTATCACAAGTCTTCATCGTGGTTTGGAAGACAAAACACTTTCGAAACACATTACCAAGTTAAATACTATAGAAATGATCCCTGAAAGTATAGTCTTAACTTCTAAACACAAATCCAGTGCGACTGTATTCTGACACTCTCAGTCTCACAGACGGTGATCGGTTGTTGCTTTCTCTTGATACACACTAAGCAACGATGAGGAAAACAAACAGAAAACGGTATTTACATAATTTCTTAAGCTCTAAAGACCTATGACAAATATGTATGTTAATTGCGAAACACAATTTTCAATTTGAAATAAAACATTAAAAGTACCGAAAATGTGCGTGCCCTTATTCACCGATGAGAAAAACAACACATCACAATAACCCAACAGTAAACGTTTAAAACATGTGCTTATTGGTCGGGTTACATATTACTTATACCGTAGCATATACTTTATTTTAATAGTAAAAGCACAATCAATTAATGTTATTTTAAGCATTTATATTTATCCACAATGCAAATTCCAAATCCATGATCAGTTTGGTGAACAAGCAATCAATCGTCAAAGAGATAGCTTACAAGCTCCACAAAAGAAGAAAAACTATTGGATAAAACAAACGTAGACTTCTGAATTTAAATCAGAAATATTATGATTTTAACCATCTAATGGCATACATTATTTGTATTTGAAAATTATTATAATTTTTTTATTTGTTTTCTGCGCATCGGTGCACCAGTAAAAAGGGTTCGGAGATAATTCGCTACTCTACATCAAGGTTCCGACCAGAGTGAAAGCCAAAGATTTTCATTCATCCGAGTAATTTATTCGAATATTTATTAGAATACTGGGTTAAAAAGTATAAAAAAATCACTCTAACGGCACAACTTCATATGTTTTAAAGTAGGTGACAAACATACAAAAAGCTGGGTCCAAACTAGTTTAATGATTGGCAGACAAATAATTATTAGAGAATGGAAGTCAAAAGGCACTCCCTCATTTCAAGAATGGTTCACTGAATTGGGCAGGTTGGTGGCATTCGAAAAGATGTCATATAAACAGCTTGGCAGACTGGTCATGTATAGTAAGAAATGGGACATCTACTTGGCCTTTCTGGAGGGCTCTCAGTGAGGATCATGTGGAGAGAAACATGATTGTGTTTGAAATTGTGAATTGTATCCTTTATGGAATTTTCTTTTGTCCTCTTTATTTTTTTATTTTTATAGTTTTATTTTCTCAAATATTTATTTTTTGTTTTGTTTATATGTGTGTAACTCAGGCTTTAACCACAGTGTGGGTTTGGGATTTGGGAGAGGAAAAGAGAAATTTCCTCTTTCCATTCAATAACACTTACTTTAGCCTTCTGTTCATGCAGAACTTTACATTTCCAAGTCCTATTTTGTAGCCCTTCATCTTATTATTAAATTATTCCCAATCAGTTTTATATATATATATATATATATATATATATATATAAATTCAAATACATTTCTTAGGAATATTTTCTCTCTTTCTTGCTCTCAGGAGAAGAAATGTCCATTCTATCAGATAAAATAACACCAATCACCTTGTAAGCTAAGAGAAAAATAAGACAAATTTAAACAGAAGAAAGTAGTAGTGAAGAGGCACCATGGAAAGAACACTAGAACATTGTAAAATATTGGTCTCAAATTTGTAACAAATACTGTATATAATTCAACCATCCCTATAACTGCTTTTAGTGCTTCAGAGGTCCACAGGTTGATCACCTCATAGTATCAAAGTATTGAAGTGATTACTCATGCTATCTTGAATAACCACAACCATGGTCTTTTGCTACTACCCAAAATCTTGAATCGACTACCTTACTCATAGTCTTGGAAAAACCGTGCACCTGTCTTGTTCAATTGTTTCCACCAGATAACCCTAATAAAATAAATAAACTAGTTCAACAATGTTGATCAAAGGTTGCATGAAATGTGCCCGCATTCTAGTCCGATTACAAACAGATTACCAGGGTCCATGTGAATGCAGCTGTTAATTTGTCGTAACTGTTACAGCTAGACCTGGTTTTAATGTTACAGAAAGCAGTCATCAGAGCTCAATGGAGTGAACAGTTAAAAACAACAATAACTGCTTAAGACTGTTTTTAAAGGGGACATTACAAATACGCAGCTCGATAGTGTGCATGGTCAACAATATGGCGGGCTAAATCCAAGCAAGCTAAATCACAACACAGACAGCCAGCTAAGAAAACACCTCAGGAAAGGCCTTACAAGCAGACACAGTGGACAAGATGTAGAGACACAAGAGGTCACAATCTGCAACAATGCTCAGCAAGAGATGCACATTGCAACCACTGTAGTTAAAAGGGACATTATGCAAGTCTCCAAAAATATATGAGGTGAACGTAGCCACACTTACTGAGGATACTTATGAGGAGATTGGATTCCTTGGCTCATTGACAGCTAATGTGGTAGAAGTCCATGGATGACTAAGATAAAAATAGGCAACTGCATTGCAGGTTTTAAAATAGAAAACCACTGAAAACTCCACTGACTGCCCTTATGTTATCTGTTAGGACCCAGTAGCAGTCGCATAACACAGTCGATCACCTCGCAGTAGCACTCAATGCACCCTGCCCTCGCTCTTTCTCACCCACTTTCACTTGTTCTTACCTCTGCCAGTACATTAAAGACAAAATCTACTTATATTCAAGATAAACATTATTATCTGAAAGCAAGTCTGAATATCTGAATTACTTCTCGGGTAAATGTATTTTGTTTTAAGGATTTTCCGATATTTTAAAATATTTAATATTATATTCAACATTCTCAGATAACACATTTATCTTCTGCAGTAGAGCTTGTAAAGTAAATGTATGTTGTTTTAAAGGAATTTTAGATATTTATATTGGGAATACGAGCCAAAACATCAAATAAAAAACTCATCCATCTTTAACTCAGAAAAAACAAACTCCCTTTCCCTAATAGAGCTGTGTATCACCAATTTCTTCAGCAGTAAGTTACACACTGTGATCCGTGATATTATGTTCACTATATCACAAGCCATCACATTTTCATCTAGCTGCAGCAACATCAGGGACAAGCTTCCCTCACCAAAATGTTCTTCAGCCGGATGCAGTTTCAGTCTCTTCCCTTAGATCGGGTCAATTCACACGACTCTGAAGCGCTAATGACCGCACAGAGAAATGGCAATTTCAGAGTTTGTACTTACAGTATTTAAATGAACTGCTTCTTTCTTATTTGAGTTTTAATACAGGATGCATTAAAGATATAATGCTGGGGTGTTTTCTTTAAAGACACTCGACGCACAAGTTTTACTGAAGCAGAATAGCAGCTCCAGCTCTGCTTTATTTCACAACGGAGTGCTTCTGTTTTTACTTCTTTGCTATTTTTGTATGATTTCCTTTGTGATCTACATCACGCTAAGCTGTTTGGAAAGTCTGGAGTGCATCCGGACTGTGAGCTGTATCTTCTTCCTCTCCTCAGTCAGGCACGAGCTGTGGTGCTCCTCTCATGCACCATCATTAGAGTTTCATGTGATCTCGTTATGTTAAATAAGATAAAATGACTATTCGACAATTAACATTTTTGTCGACAATTTTTTGTTGATGACATTGTAGATAATATCGACTAATTGTTTCAGCCTTACTACACTGTCTCTTGTTGTGCCCTTAAAGTACATAATTGAACAGAACATATTACCCGTCCAGGAAGACTCCACAGCGGTGGTCGACATGAAGAGGGATGTGAATGTAGCTACACAGCACTCTGTGATGGGGGCAGGTCACCACCGAAAACAGGGAATGGCTAGCCTTCCTACTTTGGGGCTTCAGCACCTGAATAATCACACAAAAAACATAACAAAACAACCAACAATGATGAAACACCAGTAATCAAACTCTGGCCAACATTAACGAGGGCTCAGAGCAAATGCATGAAAAAAAAACAGAAAACTTGACTCACAAAACGAATTATAACAATATGAAAGAGAGCACAAAATATTCAAAATAAATAAATATGAATTCAACAAAACTGTTCAACTGGTCTCAGCATGGTCATCAGGGATGATCACATCAATTGGGAGTCATATAGCAACAGGTCTAGGGCCAGTTTAAAGCAACTAAAAAAACAAAAACAATCAGCGTTCAAAAAGAAAAACAAACAAAACAAAGTCTGCACTAAACGTCTAGGTTACGGATGTAACCTCTGTTCCCTGATGGAGGAACGAGAAGTTGTGTCAAAGAAGCGACACTAGGGGTCTCTCTTAAGCGCTGAATATACCTCTGATCTATGAAAAAAGGCCAATGAACAACAGTGACTCGGCTCAGCGACGTGGCCGGGAGGACACAACGTCTCGTTCCCTCCATCAGGGAACGGAGGTTACATCTGTAACCTAGAAATTTCTCGTCTGTTGCTCGCTTTGACATTGTGTCGAAGAAGCGACACTAGGGGTCCAATTTAAATCATGCCATGCGCTGAGCCGTGTACATGTACTGCTGACACAGGAGCGGGCAGGTACTTCACATGCCAAAATGACCAGCTGTATCAGACTGCACGTACCCTTCCCCAATTCCCCATAAATTTGTCAGAAACCCTTATAGTTACTCTAGACAGGGGAACAAGGCAACGCTTGCAAACATGGGAACAGGCCGAGCCTAGCCGGGCCTCTTTTCTCTCTATGTTTCTCGCATAGAGCAAAATGTCTGGGGCCCTTACACGCATCATGGGAAGGGGGTCTGTAACAACCCTCACGGGAAGGATGACAGGAAACGAGGCTCCAACTAAAAGGTTAGGCTTTAATTGCCGTCTTTCTCCCAACACGGCCTGGGTGCGATAGGCCAATGAAATGGGAGGTCTGGGTGAGGATGCCAGAGCGTGCCCCGTCCCTGAGAAAGAAGGTCTTTCCTCAGGGGAATTTGCCAGGTTGGGGCTGTTGCGAGGAGTATGAGGTCCGAGAACCAAGCCCGGGTGGGCCAATAGGGAGCCACTAGAGTGGCTTGTTCCTCGTCCTCCCTGACCTGGCATAGGACCTGTGCAAGAAGGCTCACTGGGGGAAATGCGTACTTGCACAGCCCAGTGGGCCAGCTGTGTGCCAGTGCGTCTTCCCTGAGGGGAGCTTCTGTTCGGGCATACCAGAAAGCGCAGTGCAAGGTCTCTCGGGAGGCGAACAGGTCTACCTGAGCCTTGCCGAACCGTTCCCAAATCAGCTGGACCAACTGGGGTTGAAGCCTCCACTCTCCACTAGGCAAGCGTTGTTGTGAGGATTGAGGTTGCCGGGGGGTGTGAGTGGCACGCAGCGACTTGAGTCGCCGTACGCCGCCTTGGCGATTTATGTACGCTACCGCGGTGGTGCTGTCTGATTTGATCAAGACGTGTTTGCCCTGAACTAGCGGGAGTAACTTCCGCAGGGCAAAGAAAACAGTCAGCAACTCCAGGCAGTTGATGTGCCAGCGCAGTGGGGCCCCTTTCCAATGGCCCGCAGCTGCGTGCCCGTTGCACATGGCACCCCAACCCAATCTGGAGGCATCGGTTGTGACCAGGACGCGTCGGGACACCTGCTGCAAGGGGACTCCTGCCCGAAGAAAACAGAGGTCTGTCCAGGGTTTGAATGTTTGGCGGCAGGCAGGGGTGACCATCACACGGTGCGTGCCATGGCGCCATGCTCGTCTCGGGACTCGAGTCTGTAGCCAGTGCTGAAGCGGTCTCATATGCATCAACCCCAGTGGCGCGACCACCGCGGAGGATGCCATATGTCCCAGGAGCTTCTGGAAAAGTTTTAAAGGGACCGTTGTGCCTGACCTGAAGGTGGTGAGGCATTTCAGCACTGACTGCATGCGCTCGTTGGTGAGGCACTGACACTGAGTCTAATTCCATGCAGAGAAAAGAGATGCTCTGAACCAGGGCGAGCTTGCTCTTTTCCCAGTTGACCTGAAGCCCTAAACAGCCTGAGCACCTGGTCCCTGTGGGCGCATAGTAACTCTCGGGAGTGGGCCAGGATGAGCCAGTCATCGAGGTAGTTGAGTATACGAATGCCGGCTTCTTGGTGCGGGGCAAGGGCTGCCACTGCAACCTTCATAAAGACGTGAGGGGAGAGGAACATGCCGAAGGGGGGACCTTGTACTGATACGCCTGGCAGTGGAACGCGAACCATAGAAAGGGTCGATGTCGAGGCAGTATTGAGACGTAGAGGCACTAAAGGGACGATTATTTTTTACGTACCCGTTGGGCCTTCACTGCAGTGCGGAGCAAGTAGTACGGCATCGGGAGGCGAAAGTGTGGTGCTGAGAAAAGTCTCAAAGCACCTTGCTCCGCACACCCGGCAGGGGGCGGGCTAGTGACTGAGGAAGAGGTCCAGCATTGGCATCCTCTAGACTCATCAGAACCGGCTGGCCGGGGGACAGTCGTGGCTTGGCTCAAGGTCTGGCGGCAGAGTGCCATGAGAATGGCATTTGTGGGCCAGGTGACCCAGAGACAAAGGAAATCGCTCTTTTATTGAGAATGTGGATACTGCAGCCCCGGAGGAGTGTGGCAAATGAAATAACTTCTAAGAAAGATTCTCCTCCTGGCCCTCCACAAGGGGATGGAGTGGTCTGCTTACCAGCTCTGGAGTGAGCGTCTCGGCCTCTGGAACGATCGTCTCAGGAGTGCCTGGGAGCCTTCCGGGTCCTTGAGGGGGTCCATGAGACGGGGGCTTGGCGCTTCCTGCAGGGTGCTCGACGCTGGGGCTGAGAGCTGGGCCCGGGTTGAGGCAGAGCACGTTTTCTATCCACAGGAGGACGGCCTTGGGATCAGGACAAGTGCCTTGGCCTGGTGGACTTGCAGGAGGGCCATGGCATGCAGGGCGGAAGCGGCCTGTCTGGTGGCGCTGTAGGCTTTAGCGGTCTATGATGACATTGTCCTACAGGCCTTGGAGAGGAGTACAGGGCACAGGTGGATCACAACCTATGTACCCGTGGGCCGCTCCGCCGTCAAGGGTAGTGAGAGCGGATGAGCGAGGGGCTTTGTGACGAGCAGAGAGGGGTGCTCTCCATGTAGTCGTCAGCTCATCATGCACCTCTGGGAAGAAAGGGACCGGGGAGGTGCATGACCCCAGGAACCAATCATCCAGCCGTGACAGCTGTGTGGAGGACGGAGGGTTCCAGTTCAACCCCACGCTGGAAGCGGCCCAGGCAAGCATGTCGGACATCTGGGCTTCAGCCTCAGCCTGGGCGTGCTGGCCCGAAGGCGGATGCTGGACCGCTCTCCGATGAAGCAGCGAGCTCATCCAGCTCGGGGGGCTCAAGAAGATAGGCAGGCTATGAGGCGAGCGGCTGTTGCCTCGAGCCTGGACAGAAGTCAACGAGTGGGGCGGGGGGTTCGCGGGGACATATCCGGCGAAACCATGCCTGCTGCCATCCCCGGATCGCCTCCATCGCCAGCTGCGTCATCCTCAATCCCGTGGGAAGAAGGAGCGATGCGGGGGACGGCTGGAGTTGTGTTCCTTCAGTTGAAGGAAACCCGCGACCGCAACGTTGCCATGGTCATGTTCTCACAATGAGAACATGAACCGTCCACAAACGCTGCCTCGGTGTGATCGCAGCCCAGACACACGAGACAGCGCCTGTGGCTGTCTGAAGCGGAGAGCACTCTACCGCATCCAGAAACTACAGAGAATTACTCTTTTAGAGAAAATCACTCTTTTATACAACACTCTTTTTAGTATTGCGCTGTTGAAACTGCACTGCTGCGCAGAGAAGGAGAAAGACACTGATGTGCGCCGTAGATCCAACAGCAGTAATCGCTCAGAGATAGAAGAACAGGTGTGTGACTCGCAGCTCACTGCATACACGACCATCGGCTCCGAAGAAAATGTCTGAATGAAACAGACACATTTCCCCGCCTTTATACCTGTATGTCCGGGGGCGGGACATGCAAATTCTGTCCGCCAACTTCTCATTGGCCATTTTTCATAGATCAGACGTATATTCGGCACTCAAGGGAGACACCTAGTGTCGCTTCTTCAACACAACGTCGAAGTGAGTGACAGACGGGGAACCAAAAATACTAAAAACAAGGCTTATGAACCACCCAAGCAGCAGCGGGAAATCAAAGCACAATTAAACCAAGTCAAAACAAGAAAACAAAGAAGAACAAAGAGAACAATTTCTCTTACATCATTAATAATGAAATGTTTCGAAAGAACTATTAAACATAAATCATAAAGTACACTAGTCAGTTACTTGATCCTCTACAGTTCACTTACAGGAGTAATAGGAGTGTGGAGGATGCCACTCTTAAACTCCTGAATTTCATATATAAGCATGTAGATGAAGGTAAGACTCGTTTATTATTTATAGATTTTTATCTTTTAGATGTAAGATTGCTGAATTTGATATTCCTAAGAGTTTAGTGGGATGGATTTTAGATTTTTTTATGGAGAAATGGAGAATGTTCCCGGGAGCTTTACTCCTCAGTGGGTTCCCCTCATGGTTGTATTCTTTCACCACTGTTATTTATTCTGTACACTACTAAGTGTAGAAGTCAACATTCAGGTAGGCATATTATTAAACATGCTGACGATACAGTGGTTCTCTGAGTGAAATGGATCATGGACCCATTTGAAATTATTTTCTGGACTGGTGTGAGAGATCCTTTTTACAAAAAAAAGACATTTTGATAGATCTTCACAGAAATGTTGATGCTCCAACAAAATTAATTATTGATTCTAAAGAGGTTGAGATGGTCAGTTCAAGTATCTTGGTACAATAATAGATGATAAGTTACAATGGGTGGAAAACACAAACCTTACTGTCTCAAAAGCACAAAAGAGGTTATATTTACTTAGAAACTTAAGTCATTTGATGTGGATAGATCTGTACTAATAATTTTTTACAAATCATTTATTGAATCTGTTTTAACATTTGCTATGATTTGTTGGTTTTATGGATTAAATGTTAAAAGTAGATGACTGCTGCAGAGAATTGGGGTCAAGTATTACAGGCAAAGCACAGTTGGGGCTGTCTGTTTAATGTGAGAAAAATGTTCTTAGGATGCCTTTGAGTATTTTTTGGATGATATTTCACATATTTTAAATTCAGAGTTTGAACTCCTCCCTTCAAAAAGGCGATATAGTACCTAAATGTAGGACTATTAGCACTAATGCAGATGGTAATTGTCTATTCATTTACAATCTACCTCCAACTCTTGGATCATCGCCAGACAATTACCAAGTCAAGCAACCCTCACATTTATACCAGGGCCTAAATATAGCTACTGCAACAAAAAGAAAAGAAGCCCCACTAATCTCTCCCACTGACTGAGGAAGGTGGTGCATGTTTAAATGCTGGACAGCAGTCACTCCTCCCCTCCTTTGCAAAAGAACCTCACCTCCACTGGGAGGGCCAACAGACAGGGGCTCTGGTACAGTGGATGGATTCTCTCCTGGAACACCTGGTCCTTCCAGGGTCCTTTGTATCTCCAGAGCCAGACCTGATACTTCTAACAGGTCTTGGGGAACAACCCCCCGATGAGGCCAAATCTTCAGGTTCAGCACACCCCTCCACTAAACCTACCAAATCTACATCATCTTCATAATCCAGAGAGGACACACTACAGTTTTCTGGGAACTGCCAGCAAAATCAACAACCTCAGAGTTTCTCTGAACTCAACTCTTTAGCAATGAACGGTGCACAGTCTTTACATTGGGGAGGTCGTCCACTGGCGCAATAGTGTACACAACACCTCCCTCCATGGGCAACATCATAACCTGGTACACCACTGGGCTCCACTGTTATAACAGAAAAAAGACCTGAGGTAGACAAGGTACCCAATCTTGCTTGCGGGAGGCAGGCAGAGTGTGCAGGGTCTGATTGAAGCGCTCGCAATTGGCATTACCAGCAGGATGATAAAGAGTCGGAGACTTCACCACATCGCAAAGGCTACACAGCTGGTGAATAAACAGAGACTAACAATTTCAGCCCTAGTCAGAATGGAGGTGACCCGGAATGTCTTATTTACATTGACATTTATGCATTTGGCAGACGCTTTTATTCAAAGCGACTTACAGTGCACTTATTACAGGTAGGGCTGGGATAAACGATTATTTTTTAAACGATTAATCTAGCGATTATCTTTTCGATGCATCGATTAATCTAACGATTAATTTTTTCCCATTCCGATTCGATTTCGATTCGATTATCTCCCCATTAATCGGCTAATAGCAATTTATACATGTTGATTTACATATCTGCATGAAAAAAACATGAATTCCTTAACATTGCAATATATGTTTATTGCTCTTAAAAATCCAAAATAAAAGACTATAAGCGCAAAGTAATACATTCTTAGTCATAGGTAACATTCAATAAAACCTTGAAGCCTTGAAAACACATAGGCCTAGCTTACTGAAAAAAAGTGCATCTTGTTATTCTTCTTTCAGATTAAAATAAAAACTTGATGTCTAGCATTCAATAAAAAAATAAAAAGGTCACCCAAAATACTTTAGAGCAATTGAAAGAATACAGTAACCAATGTAAACTTGAGGGCTTTAAGCTGATACAGGCTTTACGCTAATACAGAGAGTGCTTTTCCAACAAAAAATAAATAAAAATTAACAGCGACAGTGGGAGCCAGCAGCCTGTCATGGCGTCCTTCCTGAACCAACAGAATTGAACATTTATGTTGAAAACACATAGTCCTAGCTTACTGAAAAAAGTGCATCTTTTAATTCTTCATTCACCTAAAAATAACAACATACAGTAGTAATACACTCTGCCACTCACCTTTTTCATAAACTCAAAATTCAAAAATAAATTCAAGTAAAAGTGTACAAGAGCAAAATAATGCATTCTGATGTCTAGCATTCAATAAAAAAATAAAAAGGTCACCCAGCCACCCTTTCTTAGAGCTATTGAAAGAATACAGTAACTATTGTAAACTTGGGGGCTTTAAGCTAATACAGAAAGTTATTTTCCAGCAAAAAATAAATAATAAAAATAAACATTCAGAATTCAACATTTGACATTAACATAGGCCTAGCTTACTGAAAAAAAGCATCTTCATTCACATGCAAATAACAACTTACACTCTGACACTTTCCTTTCACCATAAGAATACTATGTGTGTGTGTGTGTGTGTGCCGGGTGGCGCCTCTTCAGGTGCTGGTGCATTGCCGTAGTGCTAGAATGGAAGGCCATCTCCATTTTGCAAAGATGACATATAACAGAATTGATTCATTTTGAATTAAAGAATTCCCATACTTTAGAAGAACGAGTGCGTGCCACCTTGCACTTCTGATAGTCTGAGGAGCCACTCGTGTTGCTACTACTCTCCGGCGCCACCATCTTTGTTTTGGGTCTGACAAATCGACGCGCATATTTTGTGTCAACGTCATTGATGACATCGACGCGTTGTCCCAGCCCTAATTACAGGGACAATCCCCCTGGAGCAACCTGGAGTTAAGTGCGTTGCTCAAAGACACAATGGTGGTGGCTGTGGGGATCGAACTGTTAGGGGTATAACAGTTTTGACCCGGACCAGATATGGAGAAAGAAAACCAGGAGTCGAGAAATTCAATTAGAGAATCAAAATTTACTGAAGAATAGTTTGCAGTGAAATTGGTAGAGCCAGCGACAAAGTCTCACGAGGAGATCGAAAGCTAACTCGTACCTTACACAAAATCTTACATCAATTATATCATTTGCAAGGACGTACATTCCATTATTTTACTCCTGATTGGCTAAAAGAACATAAAGTCACAACATATAGATAGTTACATGGCCTATCAACATTAATCAGCGCACTTGTCGTCCGCGCCCGAGATTTACGTCTGAAGTGACCTCGCAGATGGTCGCGGGGCGTCTTCGAGTCGGCCTGGTGTGCATCCCTGGGTTCAAAACCTAGGTAGAAGGTCAAATGCACACACAAAACACTGACGAACGACAGTCCTTCTCTGGGCACAAGACAGCTAGAGCACACATTATCAGGCCATTTAAACCAAAACAGAGAGATAAAATATTCACTCCTCGGGCAGAGGAGAGGGTTGAAATAACATACATTTCTTCTCTAAAGAAATAATAATAGAAAATCACACTTCTACTATTCAGGTAGTATTGCATAGGACTTTAAACCATATACTTAATCATAGAAAAGTAACGATTAAACACAGAACATATGTTTAACATTCTCCCTGCCCCTCTCATCACAGCTAAGCTTATCCCCAAAGGACCTTCAGACTACGGGCAGGACAGAGAGAAAGACTCTGGAATGTTCCTTAAAAGACACTAGTTAACATTCCAACACACATAAGATTCAAAGTATATTTCAGTTATGCATAAGAAAATAGAATTGATTATGTGATCATGCATATAGTTAATTCATCATTTTATTAAAGAAGTTAAGCAACAGAATATAGATAGATATTGATATAAAAGGATATATATATGTATTGATATATCTGAAGAGACAAGGGATTTTTGACCCTCACCCTTCAGTCCCCCGTTTTAGACCAATGTGGGGTCCAATACCGCCACGTCTGGTCTACCAAGTGAGGTCACTACGGAAGGTGGAGTGGTAACGCATGCTTCCCTGACGGGTCACACTTGTCTCTTCGCCTCATTGCGGACATGCTGGATACTAAAAATTCCCAGTCCCCACGCAAAGGCTGTCCCACCTTCCACTCACAACAGGGCCTGGATGTTATCCTTCTTAAGTTTCTCTTCCAAGCGTGTCGTTAGTTTTCTCAGTCGGTTCTCCTCCTCGGAAGGGTTCAAGTTACTGCAAGCAGACCTGCATACATAAGAAAAACAGAAACGAACACACATCCACACACACGGACAGAGGACACCCATTCCCAAAAGAGCTCCAAAAGCATATAACACATATTTAACAGCTCCCATGACCAAATCCTCTGACGCAGCCACAAACTCCTCCCAAGCTTCCTCCACATATTCCTCCACTGTTTCCGTCATGTCAGTAAATATTGCTCCTACCGAAAAAGCCAAAACCAATGCTACTGCTATAGCAGACGGAGGTTCCGAATCAGTATACCATGGAGTGCCCTTAGATTTAAGCCATACAGAATTCAAATACTCATAACCTACAAATGGATCATTAGTTTTTATCTGTTCCAGAAATGCAGTGATAAATTTCTGCCGAGCTGTTTGCCCTTTCAACCGAGGAAAGTATTCAGTCTCCTGCTTCAACTCTGCAACACAAAGAGACAGCTCTGCTTCGTTAGCTTTCTTACTCTTATCAACTGGACGCCATGCAGGACCCATGGGGTGTGTCAACCTGTGTTTAGCACAGTCCTCTGATGGAGTCTTAGACTCTAGATCTCTGATTTCCTGTACTGAAGGAATTGGACTCAGAAATTGTCTAAATTGTTTTGCCCTGTCAAACCACTCATCTCCAATAGCTACATCGGACAACTGAGGCCACATCCTCACCTGAAATGATTTGTAATTGTCCCACAACAGCTCCTCATACTTTAAAGGTACCAGACTAGTCTTTGCTCGAGTGTACATCGTTTCAATATTCAGTTTAAACACTTGCAAATGCATCCATGCTGTCACATTATAAGCCATCGATGTAGGATTACAACATTTATCTTCAAGGTAATCATGCAAGTGATCCATGTTGAAAACAGTTTTGTTAGCAAGGTTCCTAGCAAACTCATACTGGTGCAACACTTCAGAAAAACTAGCCCAAGTGTAACCTGACTTAACAAAAGAAGCATTACACACCTCCCAGGGTATCTCCATCATCTTCACACCGGTGAGCTTCTCAGAAATTTCTCTACATTTATCAACATCTCCAGGAGGAAACATCTTAACAAACCACTGTTGAATTTCTTTACCTAAACAACGCTCAACATGTGCAGTCTCCTTCCAAGGGTCATCGAATCTAGTGTACCTGGGCCAAGAGAGGGACAAAGCATTAATAGCAGGCAAACCATTTTGACTGCCATTCAGATCGAACTTGTCCTTGTCAGTTTTATCTATCCGTCCTAACCTATCACAGACTGCACCGTAAGCCCTATTAGTGTCCCATCGGATCATGTGGCATTTAGTTGGGACTAACACTCCCCATCTCATCAAATCCTTATCATTTATTGCTGTTTGATACTCATCAGACCCCGGTTCTTCTCTAATCACAATATTGCTGTATATATAACTTTGGGCTATATCTCTAACGACTTTGTTGTAACCAAGTTCATTCTTAGCTTTGGGAAGATAGTATGACATGATGTGGCGAGGATCAGGAGCACTTGGGTAGAACGGAAGTTTCACTGCTTTTCCACCTAAAATCATGTGGGAGTCATTCACATCTGCTACCTGACGCCTCCTTCGTTCTGCTCTACTCTCACCTTTTCTAGATTTTAACAAATATCGATTAACCATATCCATTCGTATAGAGCATGCACTCATGTTTTCATGAGCTATGTGGTCAGGGATCCAGCTCATTGAACTGAAATCTCCTTCAAACAGGTCAACGCCTCCACTCCTCATCCACCGACCTTTTTGCATAATGAGGGTAGTATCGGGATAATTTGGGGAGTGACCAAGCCAATAGGTCACTGTCTCATTTCTGTCCAGACGATAACAACGATCATTTACCTTTTGGTACATAGTCGGAATTAAATTTAGACCCTCAGTTGAATTTAGACATGGGTATTGTACCCATGATGGACGGTTATCGATCTCCTCACAATCCCAATGAGTTGAAAACGCATGGAATCTCCCTGTCCAAATTGAAATTTGAATCCACATCAAAAATGATAAAGCGATCAGAATTAAAAATACCAACGAGAGCGGAAGTACCAATCGGATGAAAGCTCGTTTCACTTTCAGTCGTCTCTCACTACGCACTTCTTCTTGAAGAATTAGCAGCTTCAGTATGTCGTCGGATTCAGCCATCTGTAATGATAAAACATTTGTTCTAGAATTCTAGAATTTTAACATACACGACAGACATTTAATGATCCCGAGGTAGTAAGTTGTTACACTTTTCAAGTGGTTTCACCTGTGACCAATGTCTCCATACGGTACCCAAAACTCCCCTGTCCAGTAGAACAGAGATGTTAGTGGTCAATACCACCTGATAAGGCCCATCAAATTTCGGACCTAAGGGGGAAACTATCTCCCACTGTAACATTACATTGTCACCTATTTCAGGCAAAGCAGGCATGTCTTTTTGCTCAACATTATCTCGATCTGCTTGTTGTGTGCTAACACTAACCCGTGTGTCTCGCAGACTGTCATCCAAAGCTTTCAGATAATTTTGTAAAGCGTCTTTCAAAGGCCCGGATGGTCCCTCATGTTGCAAGGGGCATCCCAGGGCAGCCGCATGTAGCGACCTGTCATTACCTCAAAAGGGCTGAGCTGTGTAGTCTTGTTAGGGCTGGCTCTCATGCTTAACAAAATCGCTGGGACAGCTGCATGCCACCCTTTCCCCCACTCCAACAATCTCTTTCTCAATGAAGTTTTAAGCGTACGATTAGTGCGTTCAATAGATCCGCTAGATTGGGGCCTAAATGGAATGTGAAAGTGTTGCCTCACCCCATCAACTTCATGACATTTTTCATCACCTTCCCAGTAAAATGTGTACCCTGATCTGAATCAATTTGTAAGGGCAAACCCCATATTGGGAAAACTTCATTCAACATAATCTTGGCGGTTGCATCTGCGGTGCAGTTTCTCAGTGGAAATGCCTCAACCCATCTGGAAAACAGATCAACAATCATTAGAATGTATGTAAAACCTCCACTAGGGGGCAGTGGACCTATGAAATCAATTTGGAGGTGTGTCCACGGCCCTTGAGGTCGAGGGGCATGTCCTAAGGGAATTTTCAGCTTAGAAGAAGAATTAACCTTAAGGCATACTAGACATCTCTTACAAAAATCATTGCAAGAAGCCCTCAGTCGTGGCCATCACCAGGTTTTGGAAATAATTGCATGTAGTTTTTCAGAACCTGCATGTGCCAAACCATGATACAAAGACATTAGTTCAGTTCTAGCAGAAACAGGACAAACAAAACGCTCATTAACTTTCCACAGTCCTTCTGCATTTTTCTGAGCTCCTAATTTTGTCCATTGTTCTATCTCTTCAGGGTCATCCTCATCATAGAGTTTAAAAATGTCTCTGGGGGTCTCACTCTCCTGAGGAGCAAGAGCCATAACACTCACGCAAGTCTCAGTCCATGTTGCAGCCTCTCTGGCAGCTGTGTCAGCAGCTCGGTTTCCTGCGGCCTCAGGAGATTTGTCCGTTGCATGTCCAGTGACTTTGATAACTGCTCCTGTTGCAGGAAGATCACAGGCATTCATAAGTTCTTTTTCCTGCTGTTGATGAGAGATCGGCAGACCGGCAGTGGTTAGAAATCCTCTGCGTCTCCACACAGGGCCGAAGTCATGAACAGCACCATATGCATAACAGCTGTCAGTGTCAACATTGACTCGTTTCCCCTGGCCATACTGCAATGCTTGTGTCAATGCGACCAGCTCGGCCACTTGAGCCCCTCCTCCTGAAAGAGAACCACAGTCAACCGTTTCACCATGTTCATTTACAACAGCCCAGCCAGTGAAGCGTTTTCCCTGTTCATGAAAGCTGGAACCATCCACGAACAACTTCATGGCATCAGAAAGTGGTTCAGATTGAAGAGGGCTCTGGCTGTCCGTCTCGATCAGTCGGGCACAGTTGTGTGCAGTTCCTTCTTCTGGAAGCAAGGAGGCAGGGTTGATAGCAGTTTCAATGTCAATATTTATATCCATATTTTTACTCAAGAGAGTGCCCTCCCATTTAGCTCGTCTTTGATTAGAGATAGAGCCTAAACGAGTGTTTGTTAACAGTTTCAGAATCTGGTGTTTAGTGTGCAGTATCACCTTCTGATGAGTCACAATGTCCTCTGTAACCTTTACAGCCCACTCTGCACAGTCGCATATCAACAGGCATGGATGCTGTCCTGCCATTGAAACAGGAATAGGGGCAGAATAATATCCTACCATCCCATAGGAGTTTCTTCCTGGAACCCTTTGACCCAGGGCCGCTGAATAGGATCGAGTTCCCACCCATGTCCATAGATGGAACGGCCTGCTGGCATCGGCATGACGTAATGCTGGGGAGGAAGCAAGAGTTTCTTTGATACTCACAAATGCCTCCTCCATCTCCTCAGTCCAGTCGATCAGCTCCGATCCAGGTTTTCCTCCTTTCAGCGCCTCTGTGAGTGGTTTAGAAAGTTCAGTGTATTCAGAAACATACTGGCGGCAATAATTCAAAAGACCCATTACTTGCCTTAGACCAGTGAACGTGTTTGGTTTTGGAAGTTCAATGATAGCTTTAACTCGTTCAGGAGTGATGCGTCTGCCGTGCACACCCACAATTTGCCCCAAATAAGTCACTTCAGGCAGTGCTAGCTGTGCTTTCTTCAAGTTCACTTTGAATCCCCCATTTTGGAGGGCATTCAAAACAGTCTGTACAGCAGTCAAATGTTTGAACTTGGTTGGACTAGCAATTAAAATGTCATCCACATATTGTAGGACAACAGATCCGTCATATTCAATTTGTTTTCTTACCGGATTGATGAAGGATGCTAGTACCTGATGAAACAGTGTGGGTGAGTTGCAGAAACCTTGTGGCAAACGACTCCATGTCCATTGGCGAGCCCTGCTGGTGAAAGCAAATCTGCCTTGGTCCTCCTTGGCTAGGGGACAAGTCCAAAACCATTAGAAATGTCTAAAGCAGTAAAAAGACAATGTTCAGATCCTATCTCATGTAGGATAGTTGTGGGTTGGCCACCAGAGGGTGCATTTTCTCAGACACTGAATTCAGAGAAGTGTAATCAATGGTCAAACGCCAGCTCCCATCCGGCTTTTTGACAGGCCACATGGGAGAGTTAGTGGGAGAGGCACAGGGAATCACAATCCCCGTTTGCATAGTTCATCAACAACCGTGTCAGCCCCCTGTCGAGCTTCATTTTTCAAAGGATATTGTCTTTTGGCTTCATGCAAAGGACCTGGGATGCTCAGTGGCTGAATCTGTGCTAAACCACAATCATATTTATCTTTTGCCCAAACATCAGGAAATTTGGAAATTATAAACTTCCACTCAGAGCGAGTCTCAGTTAGACTAGCAGGTTCAGCCACTGCACATCTCTGCTCATGGTGGGGGCCACTCTGAGATAAGCGAATTGTTTCATTGCAGCCAAGCACTAGCTTATCTTGAGAAAGCAAAACATCAGCTTCGAGTTCTTTCAGAATGTCAACACCGATTAGAGTCCCTACAGTATTTTTCCCTACCCAAAATTCAGTCCAATATACTTTTTCAGAGTTAGAAATGGTTAGAGGGACAGGAACAGATTTATGATATACATTTGTGCCATTTAGACCTTCTATGTACAAAGTTTCAGAAGTGATCTCAAGATCGAGATCTGTAATTGATACAGTCACGCCCGTGTCAATCAAAATAAGGCATTGCCGGCCTCCTAACAATGCATGTATGAATGGGCGGGTGTCTGCATAATTACATGAACCGGAGGTCGCTGACCCCTATTCGTCACCTATCAGCTGCCTCAGCTTTTTGAGTTCAGCTGTAGTCAGAGAGTTAAGCTTCGGAGCATCACTGTTGACAGAAACATCATTTTTAGGACCTTCCTTTTTCTCATTTCTGTGATTTTTTGTTTACCACTTCGACAATGTCTAGCAATGTGGCCCTCTCTGTTACAATTTCTGCATCTAGCTGACAGGCTTGGTACAATCTCTAGAGGTATGACCTCTCTCATCACAATTATAACAGATTATGTTATTGTGGGACTCATTTCCACTTCAACTGACACAGCAGATACTTTACCCACATTAACCTCATCATCACGTGTTTGCAAACGGCTCCAGCTTACAGAGCACCAACGAAGCAAATCCTCCCAATATCTAATGTCAATGGCACTGTTCAACAACATGTCTCGGTATTGTTTATTCAATCCGCCTGTAGCGGATTCTATCACTATGGCAGAATCAAGATCTTCTATATTGTTGTTTGCAGCACAGTACGTTTCATATGCTATGCGAAAGCGCTCAATGTATTCTAAGGGGTTTTCGCCAGCCCTCTGTTTAATCTGTGTTACACTGGTCCAGGGAAAAGACCCCCGACCCAAAATATCTTTCACGCGTATCTTGTAATCTGAGTAAGCTTCACAAAACTCAGGCCAATCTGTGGGGACTCTGGGGTGGAAAGGAGCAATCTGAACCGCCCTTAATTTGCTGGTGGGAACCAAACCTTCAACCAAAGACTGTATATCTGCCATCCCCAGATTCTGTTGCCTAGCAACGGCTTCTAGCCTGTCCCATAGAATTTTGTTTGGGTTATACAACTTGAAAGGTTCCAACCCTGCAAGCAAACTGTTTTTCTCAGCAGCCATGAGCCTGACCCATTGACCATCCTCACAGCCAGCCCCCATCTCAGCATTCAATCCTCCCCAATCCTGATGTCGGATTGGGGCGGCGAATGCCGTCTCAATGGGTTTAGACATTTCTCTGGGGGACAAGTTAAGATTTCCGACCCCCGGTTTCTGCTTAATCTGCTTTGTGTGCACGGCAGGAATCTCTGAAATGTTATAATGTGGGGGGCACGAAACAGCCACATTCAACAATCTGCGCGCCTCAGCATATGGCCCATCATTCTGATTATCAGTCTGATCACCAGCGCTGAAAGCAGCCGCTGCCTGTGCAGTCTGAGAAGAGGAGGTGGGGGCCAAGGGAGGACGGAGAACTGTCTCATCTTTCTCAGCATTTTCTGCTTTTTCACAAACAGCCTCGAAACCCTTACTCAAACTACGCAGATCACAGCCAACTTCCTGCCCAATAATTTTTGCCACTCTATCACGCTGGGCAATCAAACTAGACCATCCGTCCATCATATTTGGAATTGCCTTTTCATGGTTTAACGGTATACCACCCAGTTTACAAATCCATGAATAGGCAAACACGGATAGATATTTGGCCCTATCAGCATCTTTTTTGTTCTGCAGCCAATGTTCTGACGTTCCAATCAGAATCAAACCCCTGACTGACCATTTTCTTAATGAGTTGTGCACATTTCTTTGATTTGAGCTCGTCAGAGCAGAGCTGTTTACGGCGTGTGCCCTGCTCGTTTTGGTCAGAACTACTCAGAAAATTCCCTCTATCAGTCATTTTTCTTGGTCACAGTTGAAAATCACTACCGAAAAGATTTTAGCAGCAAATATTTTACGCGGATTAATGAACTATAGCAGCAACAATACTGGATTTCTACACAATACACCACAAAGTATTCTTCACAAACATCCTGGTCACATATACTGATCCATACCAATTCGGGTCATAATTTATTTATTTACTTGGGACCGCTCCTGATGCATCCCTGGCAAAACAATCCCTATTGTATTTTATTTTATTTTATACCTAATATCTGAATCCCTAACTGCCTGATTCACTAAGCTTGGGGTACCCCTATCTGAGGTGGAAGAGATTGAGCAGATTTACGGTGCCACTGGACCTCCCGGCCAGGGACGCACTCTGCCGGGGTGGTGCTACACCAATGCCCACCTGGGCCCCCCACAGAGCACGCTTCACTTGCGCTGTTTGCTGTTTTAACCCTTAACAGCTCTCTCAGCGACTTCTTATACTTTCAATAGTATAATTAAATTACTCTTCACTCGCCTCGTCGGAGTGAAGCTCTCCCGCTCCCCTTCAAAATCTCTTCCAGTCAGACAGCCCTAACAATTAATAAAAGCTTCCTACCTTGTTTGCTGATTTGCCAGAGATGTCACCACGGAGTGATTGCCCGCATTCTCCACCAAACTGTTAGGGGTATAACAGTTAGGACCCGGACCAGATATGGAGAAAGAAAACCAGGAGTCGAGAAATTCAATTAGAGAATCAAAATTTACTGAAGAATAGTTTGCAGTGAAACTGGTAGAGCCAGCGACAAAGTCTCATGAGGAGATCGAAAGCTAACTCGTACCTTACACAAAATCTTACATCAATTATACCATTTGCAAGGACGTACATTCCATTATTTTACTCCTGATTGGCTAAAAGAACATTAAGTCACAACATATAGATAGTTACATGGCCTATCAACATTAATCAGCGCAATTGTCGTCCGCGCCCGAGATTTACGTCTGAAGTGACCTCGCAGATGGTCGCGGGGCATCTTCGAGTCGGCCTGGTGTGCATCCCTGGGTTCAAAACCTAGGTAGAAGGTCAAATGCACACACAAAACACTGACGAACGACAGTCCTTCTCTGGGCACAAGACAGCTAGAGCACACATTATCAGGCCATTTAAACCAAACAGAGAGATAAAATATTCACTCCTCGGGCAGAGGAGAGGGCTGAAATAACATACATTTCTTCCCTAAAGAAATAATAATAGAAAATCACACTTCTACTATTCAGGTAGTATTGCATAGGACTTTAAACCATATACTTAGTCATAGAAAAGTAACGATCATATGTTTAACATTCTTCCTGCCCCCTCTCATCACAGCTAAGCTTATCCCCAAAGGACCTTCAGACTACGGGCAGGACAGAGAGAAAGACTCTGGAATGTTCCTTAAAAGACACTAGTTAACATTCCAACACACATAAGATTCAAAGTATATTTCAGTTATGCATAAGAAAATAGAATTGATTATGTGATCATGCATATAGTTAATTCATCATTTTATTAAAGAAGTTAAGCAACAGAATATATATATGTATTGATATATCTGAAGAGACAAGGGATTTTTGACCCTCACCCTTCAGAACCTACGACCTTCTGATTAACAGTTGTGTGCATTAGCCCACTACACCACCACCTTTCCTATGAATATAAAACCTTATCTTATAAGGTTTTATATACATAGATATGTCTTATATGTCTTATAAAACCATTCTGAAACCAGGACCTGTTCCACAGTCTTGGCCCACTGATCCAGGGTCAGTACAGCGATTTCATTAATGACAAGGTCAGCTGCCTGCAACAAACTCAATGCTGAGACAGAATAAACAGGTAGTGTGGTGACAGCACATTGAGTCACCAGTACTGCAGGGTCCATACCCACCAGCCACTGCAAAGACACAGGAAATGCTGTTCCCATAAAAAAACTCCCGTCGCATCTGCATTCCTGTTAGTCCTTCCTGATTTATATTGGATTTTGAAGTCATAGGCAGCCAGTTGCAAGGCCCAATGCTGCTCTGTGGCAAGATGCAGAGGTCAGGTGACTGAGGGGATTAATATCTGTAAATACCACACACTTATTCCCCAACAGGTACTACCTAAACTTCTCAGTCATGGCCCACTTGAGTGCCAAAATGTGTCTCTGATTCCTCATGGTGGTGCAGTGACTCAGTCTGGGTGGTGGAGGATGAATCTCAGTTGCCTCCGCTTCTGAGACAGTCAGCCTGTGCACATGGCTTGCTGAGCTAGTTACCACAGAGACCTAGTGCATGTCAAGGCTCAGGCTATTCACCGCAGCATCCATGCACCACTCACCCCACCAAGGGTGAAAACCACCTTATAGCAACCATGAGGGAGTTAACCCACATGACTCTACCTAACCTATCAAGTCAAATTGGTTACTTAGGAAGCCTGGCTTTTGTCACTCAGCACACCCTGGAATCAAACTCATGACTCCAGGGATGGTAGTCAGCATCTTTGCTTGATGAGCTACCCAGACTCCTTAAATGTGAAAGTTTTTCACAACTCTACCAATCTCCTAGAGCGCTGCCATGTTTGCATGATGTCACAGGATTCCAGAGGGGACATTTTGGATAAAGTACAACAGCAGGGGTTCTCAAACTATACGAGAGAGTATGAAATAATTATGAATTTATCCCCTGCAGACAAAAAAGACAACAGAAACACTAACACATAACATTTTAAATGTATATATATATATATATTTCATTATAATGGGAATTTTATGTTTTAATGGAAACTATAATTGTCCCATGTTAATCACTGTGCTGAATATGGGCCTTAGGTAAGAGGTTTTATGAAGATGACCCAAGTTAAGCCATTAAAGTCTATTGGGCACAAGCTGATAGGTTCTCAGAATAGTATTCCCTTCAGCCTATTGGCTTGGTCACACAGGAAAAAGTTATGTCAATCGGTTTGCTTGGTGTAATCTGGTTGGTTCCTTCAAGTGTATTCGAGGAGCCAATCATCTCACATCTCTCTCTTAGCGTAGCATATAAATAACTCAGCCTTTTCGATAGCAGTTCACTGCAGCACACTGAAAGAGCTCAGCTCTGAAACCTACCTCCATTCCCGGCACCCACCTGTCTAGATCAAGAATAGGGGATTTAATGTATGTCTAGTTGTGCAGCATGTATTTCGCAGCATTTTGTGCAGCAGCAGCATGATCACATGCTAACTCAGTATGTTTATTTACTAACATTAGCAAGTCTTCATACTTGCTTTGTAGCTGCAGCAGCAGTGTAGAAGATCTAGTCCACCAATATCAATATCTTCTCTACATGCCTTACCTACATCAACATGCCAAACTTTTCCAAGATTTGTCATGGCTGAAATGTAGTTATTTTATTTATGACTTCACATCTGAAAATATGATATATAACATAGTTTAAGATGTCAGCCGACATGTAGCATGCTCCAAGCAGTGTATAACAAGGCTAAAACCAATTAATTTGGGCAAAGTAATTAATTAACCCTTAAACACATCCCTCAGGTCTTTAGAGACAAGGGACCTCCTTCCACCCCTTGTACCTCAACCATTTTTTGGAGTTTTGCCCACATCTCTTTACTATTCCTCAATTTATCTCATATAAATAGTGTAACACACACACAAAGTCAAAATTCAAAAAGAAATAAATAAAAAGGAATGGTTTAAGTACCAAAAGTGTATAGGGTTGTTAGAGATCCTAGGTATGCAAGTGTTTTGTTTTGGGTTTTTTGCACTTCCATAAATTATCATTTATAATATATATAATTATAATTATTACAATTCCAATAAATATATTTATCTATAAAAGTTAACTATCACAGGACATCTATTTCTTTGTTTGTTACAAGAGAAATTAGTTATTTATTCATACAAATAAATACTATATCACAGTTGATTTTCTATGCAACAATTAATTTTTAACAAAGGTGAATTATCAGTATTTTATATGCATGTACACATACATATAATACAGTACATGCTATTTCTTACTCAAGGTGGCACTGATGTTTCAGTGATTGACTTTATTTACAGTTGCTATTTGATGAAGAAACAACATGGAAGTAAACTATAGCCATTGTACAACATCAACAGTATGATTTGGCTACTGTCATTTGGCTGTACTACTGAAATTATTCAAATTGTGTGTCTATTTAGACGAGCCTGAGAAAATGCACATGTGTAGCTTATGTGTATTTCATATGTTATGTATAGCTCAATATGTGTTTGACAGCCAGTTGAGTCTCATGAAATATCAGTGTGAAAGTAATTAATCCTGTTCTAGATTTGTCCTGATTGGTTGTGTTATCTCTCAAAATATATTTTATTCTATTATTTTATAATTATCTTGGAAATATTTGGAAAATATTACACTATTTTTGCATTTTGTAGATCAATTTGTGATAGATATGCCGGGTCTCTAAATATCTGAATATGAAAGAGGGTTTGGGAAAATTCCAGTGCATTTATGGGTTCACTGAGGTGCAGCAAGCTAGCCAACTAATCTCTTATTTAACTTAATGAATGAGTACATGAGCAATTTTAATCAAACTGGAGAGTTAAACAATTAAACACCTGTACAGGTGCGAATTGCAAATGCCATATAAATTGCCTGGAATTACTGGCAGTATTTCTGGCTCTGAAAGCATTTCATCCAAAACTCCGGTATCGTCACCTATTGGTCCAGATGGGTCAGTGGTGGCTTAACTAAAGCATCAAGGAGTAGTTTGGTCAGTTTCAACATTGGACACAGCGTCGTCTTCTCTTCTCGGTCCAGGAACTCACATTCCAGAATGAAAGAATTACGGGGCCGATCTTATTTTGCATCAGAAAATGTATCCCGAAGAATGGAAATTACATCCTCAGGTGGTCCTGAGAATTTAGGAGAGCAGAAGTGGATCTGTTTGCCTCCTAGGATACAACACTCTGACAACTGTCAGATGTGGTACTCACTGAGCCAGGCTCCGCTGGGAATGGACGCCTTATCTCACAAATGTCCAGTGGAAAAACACAAATATGTGTTTCCCCCTATTCAACTGATACAACAAGTGCTGAGAAAAATTAGGCTGGATCAGGAAACTGCTATTGGTTGCACCAAAATGGCCCAACCAGCCTTGGTTTCTGGAACTGATGGAACTGCTGGAAGCTCCCCAATGGGAAATTCAGCTGAGGAGAGATATATTCTCTCAGGTGCAGGGCACAATCTGGCAACTACATGTTTGGCCATTGAACGGAACAAGTGGGAAGTAGATGGTTTGTCACCATCTCAAATGCCAGAGCCCCTTCTACCAGGTGCCTTTATACTTTAAATTGGCTATTCTTTTCAGACTAGTGTTCACAAAATAAAAACCCATCATATTGCTCAGTAAAAGTAATGCTTCACTTCCTGCTAGAGCACTTGGATGCCGGTTTCTCCACATCAATACCCAATGTATAGGTTCTAGCTTTTGTGGCGTACCACGCCCCTGTTGTTGGTATTGAAATAAGCAAGCATGATCTTGTCACTAAATTTTTACATGGTGCAAGATGTCTCAGATCTTCTCACCCCGTTACAGTCTTAGTGTGGGACCTATCCTTGGTACTGAAAGCAAAATATGGCTCTCCATTCAAGACACTGTAAACAGTTGATTTGCAAGCTCTCTCATTAAAGACCACATTACTACTGGCCCTTACTTTGGTGAAGTGCATGGGAGATCTCCAAGCTCTATCAGTGGAAAATTCCTATTTAGAGTATGGTCCTGGTTTTTCAAAAGCCATTTTGAAGCCTAAAATAAGATACACTTCAAAGGTTTGTCCACCAACTTCAGAGCACAGGTTATAACCTTACAGTCCCTTTCAGTCAGAGGAAGAAAGTTCATTGCAAACACTCAGTGCGAGCATTGTGCATTTACATTGAGCATACATGCCAGCTTAGGCTGTCGAGTCAGCTCTTTGTATGCTTTGGAAGCCGGTCCAAATGCAGAGCACTCTCTAAACAGAGGCTGTCTCACTGGGTTGTAGATGCTGTTAAGTTAGCATATGAATCACAGGGCTTGGAATGTCATGTGGGTGTTAATGCCCACTCTACTAAGGGTATGGCTTTCTCTTTGTGTGGGCAAAAGGCCTGTCCTTATCAGACATCTGCCAAGCGGCAGGTTGGGCTTGTCCAAATACTTTCACAAGATTTTATAATCTAGACGTTTCCTTCCTGCCTTCCCAGTTGCTTTCTGTGAAGGGAAACTAAGGTCTCATCTCTAATCAGTAGTACTGAAACAAATGCCTTGTGACACAAATTTTGGCTGTGAGGATTTGACTCTCTCCACTTGGTGTAAGAGATCAATCCTATATCAATTTATGCAGCACCATTTTGTCTGCAGGACAGTTTGTCCTTAGGAACATGCCTCCCAGCTTTAAGCCAGTTATCATGTTCTTTTAATTCTATAAATTAGGAAATATTTTCTTCCTAATCAGTAAAGCGCTCCCCTAAAAGGGAGCCTTTCTCTACCACCCATCTGATTACCGACACAACAAAACTAGGGATTTGTTCCTAGATTACATGCACGAAGAATTACCTTCCTATCTGTCAGCCAAAAAGCACTCCCCCATGTGTGAGCCCTTGACTATCACCTTAGCAGTTTCCCTTCTCAGCAATATGTATTTGTATAATTTTAATCTAGTGATTACATATAAGACAAATACTCTTACTGTGTATTGTAAAGAAAAGCAGCTCCCCCACAGACAAGCCCTTTTATTATTACCATAGCTGTTTCCCTTCATGGCAAATAAGTTATTGTATTAATTTATCTAGTAATTAATAACTAGATTCCACACAATAATTTTTCTCTTCCCGTCACTCATATGTAAAAGCTCTCCGCCGTGGGCAAGCCTTTTCCTATCACCTCACTTGGTTCCCAATATTGGTAAAACAGGTAATTAATCTAGTGATTTACATGTAGATTAGATTCCATGTAATCTCAAATTAGATTAAAATCTTCCTCCGGTCAGTTTATGGTGCCCCTGCTGGCAGCCCCTTTAATAACCACAATCAAAGGACTGCAAATTCAGTCCTCCATCCGAACAGTTCATCACCTCACCTGACATGAGTTCTGTGGAGAATTGAGCACCTTTGGGACTATTTTTTTAAAGAAAAATATCAGCACAAGCCTTTAAGGCAAGATATATTTATTTAGTGTCATTGATGCATCACTCGCTGTCCAGTTCTCTTCCCCACTTAGGTGTGGAAGGCTTTCCACAAAAGTTGTTTCTACATGTTAGGTAACAAACGCAGCTAAAACAGTATTGAGGCATTGTTGTCAGCTCATGTAATGCTTAGTGACTGACTTGAAAGGGAATGTCTAGGATACTATGGTAAACCTGGTTCCCTGAATGGAGGGAACAAGACATTGTAGCCCTATTCCTATAACCAGAACAAGATCAACAGCACCACAGACACTCAAAGCTTGCTTAGGACATTCAACACACTTCTCTGCCCTCCCCCTCCACCGTCTGTCACATCACTGACAGCAGATGTCTTTGCCACATTTTTTACTAATAAGGTTACAACCATCAGCAATACATTCTCAGCACCACACCGTCAATCACCTGTCCCATGTATGTAACTATTCTGTCTCAATGTACTCTTCTCTGACTGACACTGAGGTCTCTAAACTCTTCCTCTCCAACCACCCCACCACCTGTTACCTTGACCCCATTCCTTCTCACCTTCTCCAGGTCATCTCTCCGTCCATGCTACCTGCACTCACACGCATAATTAACACATCTCTACTTACAGGCACTTTTCTCACTACATTTAAGCAGGCTCGAGTAACCCCGCTGCTGAAGAAACCCGCACTTAACCCCACACAAGTAGAGCACTACAGACCAGTCTCTCTCATCCCATTCATTGCAAAAACAATTGAAACCTTTTTTCAATTTCAATTAAATCTCTCAGAACAAGCTGCTAGATGACAATCACCCTCTCTTAGGAACTCTTGACAATCATAGGAACTGTGCTTGACTGGTTTAACTCCTATCTCTCAGGTAGGTCCTTCAAGGTAACCTGGAGAGGTGAGGTGTCCAAGGCACATTAGCTACTTACTGGGGTACCTCTGGGTTCAGTGCTTGGACCACTTCTCTTCTCTATATACACAAAATCACTGGGTTCCCTCATTCAGGCACATGGTTTATCTTACCACTGCTACACTGATGCCATGCAGACATCACGTCCTGGATGAAGGAACATCACCAGCAACTTAACCCAGCCAAGACCAAACTCCTTGTCTTTCCACCCAACCCTGCTGTTGAACACAACATCACCATGCAGATGGGTGCAACTACAGTAACACCTTCCAAAACAGTCAGAACTTTAGGGGTAACTATCCATAAATACTAAACTTCACAGACACATCTCAAAGACCACATGATCATGTAGATTTACATTCAGGAAGACAGAAGACCCTTCCTCTCTGAACATGCCACACAACTTCTTGTTCGGTCACTTGTAATAACTAGACT